>NW_012114844.1:3123581-3140882 GCF_000951035.1 Colobus angolensis palliatus | reverse complement strand
GGAGAGGGGAAGGGAGGGGAGGGGAGGATGACACAAGCTTAAATTGTCCTGAGGTATTAAGGTGAATAATTTACTTGTTCATCTTACTATTGCTTTAATCTCTTTAATAAAACGATTGCTAACAGTTTATTTTCTAAATATCCAAATATTCTGGATTTTTAAACTTTACTTTCTATAAATATCTTACAATAGACTCCCTTTGTTCCAGACTATTTATTCAAGGATGTCTGTATAGTGAACATCTTTGGAAGATAGAAAGGAAGTCTTTCTCCAGAGGAAAGAACAAATTTGGTTACTGCCGGTATAATACAATGTCTCTCTTTCTCTAGGGAAAAGTTCAGGCAGGTTTATATACTGTGTATAATACAAGAGCTGGATTCCCTAAGTTCAGGTGTCCTCATCTGTGTTTGTACTTAGGGAATCCAGCTCACTATATACATAGTGAGCCTGTGGACTCCTCCACATTGGCTGTGAGGGTCTTGGCAGCATTTGGTCACGAGGGACTTGACAACATAAAGTTCATACTGTTTGCTGTGCAGTGAATTAAAAAATTATTTGTCTCTGACCCAGGAGTCTCATGTCTTCCGCTACTTTTCTGAAACTGTGGCAGGCTTACTTGCTGGCTTGCAAGTAAGTTAAAATCTCAGATCATGGACAGCTTTTGGCAGTAAGGATGAGATGCAGATAGAGACATGGCTTTCTAGGAAAGAAGAGATAAGGGGCACATGAGCCAGGTTACGGGAGGTAAAAAGACATCCTGAGATATAGTTGTCATTGCTCGTACCCAAGTGGTGGATGGGACAGGAAGGAGGAATAAGGATCTCTGATTGTCCTACCTGTAAATGAATGATACAGGCTATGTGACAAGAGGTAACACTGAAACAAGCTATCTGCATGACGCCATGGTTGTTTCTTACTCTCCTTCGGGCGAAAGTAAGAAGGAATGCTTTCATGACAATGGGGCGGCAAGCCCCAGACCTGAGCAAAAAGGCAAAATGGCGTAGCAGGGAATCAGGGAGCCTCCAAAGATGAAATAGATGGTGTCAGCAATAAGGAGAGAGGGCTTTGGGTGGGCCAAAAGCATCGGAAGTTTGTTGGCTGATACGGTTACAGCCACCGCAACACTCAAAAATTGAAGTAAATGTGCCGTGTCTACTGGCACAAGGCAGCTGTCTCCCTATGCACCCCCTTGCCCTTCCCTTACCCTCTACCCTGGCCTCAGCTACTTCAAAGAAAAAGATGATTGCGAGTGGGGCCAAGGTCTCTCTGTCCCCAAGGAGGACAGAAGGCCACATGCACCTATCTGAGTACACTAGAGAACTTTGGGGGACTCAAATTTGCATGGCTCTGTTGGACACAAGCACCTTGATCGTCATCTTACCCTGTCCTGTGAGGCACAGGGGCTACCAAATTCATCTGACAAGGTTTGGGCTGGGCTTGTGACCTTGTGCAGAGGATCCTTTGGGATGATTCCCTCTACTGCTGTTGTAGTTTCCACCACAGAACATAAATTTGTATTGATGTTTCCCATGCCTGTACTACGCATGCTCATAAATGCCAGATGATATTATTGGATTGGGAAGAGCCAGATATAGAAAAGTGCCGGTACTCGTAGGGCCCCACAATCCTAACATGATGCCTTTGAGCTATAAGTCTCTGTGACTAATAGTTTCATTAATTAGAATCTCTGCCAAAGGAAGGCAACCTCCACCTGGAAATGCCTTTTGGGGTTTAGGGAGAAATTAAATATTTTTTTTTAAAGTTGTTAATTATTAAAAATAATTTTTATTAATAGATAATAATTGTATGTATTTATGGGATGCATGTGATATTTTGATACATGCATACAATGTGTAACAATCAAATCAGAGCAATTAGGATATCCATCACTCAAACATTTGTCATGTCTTTGTATTGGGAACATTCGAAATCTTAGAGCTATTTTGAAATATGCAATAAGTTGTTGGTAACTGTAGTTACCCTACTCTGCTATTGAACACTAGAACTTATTCCCTCTAACTGTATGTTTGTACCCATTAATTAACCTCTTTTTCTCACTGCCTGCCTCCACCCTACCCCCACCACCCAACCTTTCCCAGCCTCTGGTAGCTATGATTCATTCTACTTTCTACCTCCATGAGATCAACTTTTTGAAAACTTTTAATTTTGAAATAATTTTAAATTCACCACAGTTACAAGAAACAGTACAGAGAGATCGAATGTCCCTTTACCTAGTTTTACCTTTGGTAATAACTTTGCAAAACTGTAGCACAATAACCACATCATAAACCCCTTTTTCAAAGCAGCTGTTAGCTTGCTAATGGGCTCTTGGTCAAAGTGAATGCTTGACCCATGCAGGCTTCATGAATCTCTGACCTGATAGTCCACTTTGAGTGGGTCAACTCAGACTCAATGACTAACAAGGAAAATAGAATATTCCAGAATGCAGCTAGCTTGGCTTCAGCAACATCTAAGTTTATAATTTAATAAGAGGCACCTGTCTCTTTGGGAAAATGTTGTCTTCCTCTCCACTGACAGAAGCAAGCTGTGGGTACAACAGGGCCCTCAATTCACAGAGATTTTTCTAAATGCCTGGGCCTTGTGGTTCAGTTAAGCTGAAACCCAGTGGTGACCACTGGGCTGTTTAGCCTCAGCATCAGCTATGTAGAACTGAAGATGGTGTAGTCACTGTCCATGGGCAAAATTCAAGCCTGTTCTCATGGAAAACACTCATCTTGACGAACCTTGCCATATTTTTACTAACTCTTGAACAGTTGCTAATGGCTAGCTGTTTGGTCTGCCACTTGGAAAACCACAAACTGGCAGATTGAAGACACCTCACGCAAACAGTGGGGACAAATCACAGCTGCTGATTGAACTATCTGGGTCACTTATGTAGATCTCATGGCAAAGGCTCATTCTCTGAGAGACCAGCTGGAATGGAGCTGTTGATGGAGCCTGCGCTGCTCAGATTTCCACAAGTGCTGCCTGGATCCATCATCACACCGGAAATGGCAGCACAGCCCCCACACAGACCACAGACAGTCCACAGAGCCAAGGACTCGGTGCTTCTGATGCAGACTTACGGCTGCATGCCAGACTGTGACTCCTAGACTTGACCTCTTCATCTTTCAGTGAGGGAAACCACATTGCGTGAAGCATGGCCCTACATGTTCCTGGCAGACTGATGACAGTGGACCTTTGACTTCCTCCTGGAGCTATCAGTGGTGCCTCACTGCTGCTGACACTTTTCCAGGCTTTGGTGTTGCTGTTCCTGTCCAAGCAGCTGACTCCAGTCACACCTTTCCGGCTTTTGAAATTAATCTGTATTATGTGTTCAGCTTTTGAGACTATTTGCAATCGGACAGTGGTGCCCTTTTTATTGCAAAAGCTACTAAAAAATGGGACTGAGAATCAAGGCATCCAACTTTCCATGCTCCTGCCATCCACAGGCATCTGAGATTGCTAAGCAGTAGACTAACTTCCTCAAAAGTCAACTCGAAAATACTTCTGACTCCACTACCCTCGTCTTCTCCTGGTGTACGTACCTTCATAAGTCTGGTCACCAAATGCAATTGCCTCCTGAAAGAGGTCATCCTTTCTCAGCCATTTCCTGGATAATGGTTAGGACAAAAAGGGTGGGAAGTATAGAGACCTATTTTGGAAAATTCAGGATTCTACCCTGACCATTCCTGGATATGATATGTCTTTCTTCTCCTAACAGCAATCTCAGACCATCCCCAAAGTGGCAACATAGCCAAGAGGGGTTCTGGGGAATTCTAAGTTAATTCTGGCTCAGTTCCTTAGATTCTCTTCTTGGACTGACATGGTCAATCAGGTTGGCCTCAATTCACTTGCCAGGGTTGTTATGGATGATAGAATTTCCCTGGACTTCCTCTTTGTGTGCCAAAGCAGAATCTCTGCAATCACTAATACATTTGCCCATAGCTGGATTAATGTCTTAGGCCAAATAGAAAGATCAATATGAAACTTAAGGAGAGAGTAAATTACTTTTGTAAGGTCTATGCTGATAGTCTCTGGGATTTTTTCAGTTGGTTGGGTCTGGGACACTGGGGGACATGATTAAGTTCTATTCTGCAGGTTGGCCTCATCCTGACGCTTGGAGTCCTATTGATAGTATCCTTAATTAAATGCTCTCTGGGACAAATTGGCTGAGTTTGGTCCCAGGCTCAGTTGTTCATATTAATCAGAGTGGTGGAAGGAGTGGCATATACATTGGAAAATTCACCAGAAACCAAGACAGTATAGAAGCAAAGATTTTGTTGGAGACAATTCTCCATGAGTCTCTCATGTTTCTGCACGTCTGTGAGCAGAGGCATTGGCCACCTATTCAAGGATGTGAAGATAGCAAAGGGCCTTTGAAGAGACGGTGTCTCCCTCCAGGGCAAGGGGCAAGTTTGCCGCACTCTAATGAAGATTAAATCTCCCTTGGGGCAAAGTTTGGGCAGGTTTGCTTACTGTCCGCTATAAAAGATTCTGGTTCTCTAACCTCAGGGTTCCTCAGCTGTGATGAAAGCCACCTAAGTATCCAGCATCTTCCTGGACCCCTCTGCATTGCCCCGATGGCACTCGGAAGACCAGGGCACCAACTCAGGCATGATGTTCATGCCACAGTGGTGTCACGAGTAACAAACTTTGTGTCTCAGCCCAGGAATCTGTGATTTCTGCCAGCATCCACAAACTTTGGCAGGTTAATTTGCAATCTTGACAACAAATTCTCAGATGATCTACAGTTTTTGACTGCAGATTTTAACATTTGCCAATGCAAGAGGCCTAGATTTTCATTTTTTCTTATTCTAAAAACTCTTCTTGTCTGTTCTCATTGGTCTACCCTTTCAAATGAATTTTAGAATCAAATTCTTCCCCTTCACAAACTCTTTGGGATTTATACTGGAAACACATTCAATTTCTAAATCAATTTAGTAAGAATTAGTATCTTTTAATAAAGTCTTATCCCCTGGGAATATGGTATGTCTCTCTCTCTCTCTTTCTGTTTAAATATTATTTTATGTTCCCTAGTGATATTTTGCCATTTTCTTTACACAGATCCTATACATTTTGTGTTAAATGTATTTGTAGCTTGTGTGCTGTTTTGTTTTTTTCCTAAGGAAAATGGAAGAGTTTTATATTCTATTTGTTTAATTAGTTGGTGCTAGCTTAGGGGGGAAACATTTTTCACATTTATTTTATAGCAACCTCACTAAGGTATGATAGTTCTCTAGTTGCTTAGATTGGGATTCTAGTTGCTTAGATTGAAATTATTGTTTTGTCTAGAATGTCTAGAAAATTACTAAATTAATAACAGCAGGCATTCTTATTCCTGATTTTTCATGGTCTTTTACTATTATTTATGAAGTTGGTTCTATGTTTGGAATAGGCTTTTTCATGTTAGTAAAGCATCTTTTTGTTTTTCAAAATTATTTTAAAAGCTTTTATTCGGAATGAATCTTGAATTGTATTAAAGGTCTTCCTAGCACCTGTCTAAATCATCATGTCTATAACTATAATCCATCGAGTACTCTTTTGGCCAACATTAACAGATGTAGGCTTCAAAAAAAAGGATTACGTCATCAAGTTTAGGAAATGCTGTCTGTGGCCACCTTTAAAACTTACAATGTATATGATCATATTAAAGTTTCAGAGTAATGTTTGAGCATAGAAATATGTTTAACTTTGTTAACCCCAATTTTCCAAAGTTACTTAAACATGGATTAGTAAGCTATCTCAGATCTTGCCTTTCTCAAATATCTTATTGTACCTCCATATATAAATGTCAACTCAGCACATAATGGAATTCTCTTCCTACAAATTACTTTTGTTGCCCTGCCTCATGGTGCTATAGGCTGAATGTGTGTGTCTTCCCCCTCCAAATTCACATGTTGAAGCCCAATCCCCAATGTAGTGGCATCTTGGGGAGGGGCTTTGGGAGTTAAATGAGGTCATGAGGGTGGAGCCCTCATGAATGGAATTAGTGCCTTTATAAGAACAGGTATGAGAAAGATGGTATCTCTCTCCGCAATGTGAGCATGCAGCAAGGTGTCTGCCTGCAAACCAGGAAGAGGGCCTTCACCAGGAACTGAATTGACCAGCACTTTGATCTTGGACTTCCCAGCCTCTAGAACTGTAATAAGTCGATTTCTATTGTTTAAGCCACCTCGTCTATAGTATTTTTGTTATAGCAGTCTGAACTAACAAAGACATATGGCATTTCATACTGGAGAGAAAGGTTCTTTTCAGCAAGTCTCATTCTTTTTTGCTTTTTGAAAACCTATTTAAAAAAAAAAATCCCACGGCAGCATATTATTTTTTTTTCTACCTGGCAGCAAATCTGATTCTTTTGCCATGACTGAAATTTGGGATTTAACCAGGATATGTCTATGTATTGGTTTCTTTTTATTAATGTTGTCTGGAACTTAGAGGGCCCTTTCAATATGATGTCTTTGAATATCCTGTTGCTCTAACCTGCTGTCTTTCAAAACTGTCAAATCTTTCTGTATTGATATCTGTTGTCTGTGTTCCCCTGTAATTATTTTCTTTCTGGTTACTTGTGTCTTTTCTGCTACCTTCGATGAATGTTCCTCAAGCTTTCCCTTCACATTATGAATTTAGTTTTCTATAATCTGCTCATTATTCCACCTCATTTCATCTTTATAGCAAGGCTTTTATTTTGCATTCTTTCCCTAGCTTTGCCAGCTCTTTTCACATCTCTGTTCCTTGTCATCTTATCACCTCAGCTTCCAGCTTGTGTGATAGACTTATGTGGTAGTTAAATGGCATCTAGTACCAGGGCTTCAATATCAAAGATCTGGTATGGGGTGGAAGACACTGTGGAAAACTGGAGGGCACATTCCCATCTGAAGTACCAATCAGACCAGCCAACAGCTGCCACCAGGGCCTGATGTTGCCAGATCTGCTACTTTTCCAAGAGAATCCAGAAATACGGATTTTTAAATGTAAACTCTATTGACTTTAACACATGATAATATTCCACTTTTTAAAGAACACTATTTGGGCCATTTCTGTGAGCCAGATGCAGCCCACAGGCCACCTGTTTGCAAATCCTAATGCTTAGGAATATAAAGCTCTGCAGAACTCTAAGCTGAAGACATCAGGTTTTAGAGAAAACAGTATGAATTCAATTTGGACATGCTCAGTTAGAAATAAAATGGTGAAATCTCCCAGTCAGCAGTTGAAGATATATGCCCAGAAAATGCCTTTGCATTGTTCTAAAAATCCAGCAACACCCCCTGCCCCGCCGGGGACATCCAGAGCCCATGTCCCGAACATCTCTGATGATTTGGACACTGTTGATATCTCTCCCCTGACAGCAGCATGGACTAGGTTCCAGGCTCTGTGCTAAATGATTTACATGCATTATCTCATTTAAACTCATGCACTCCAAACTTAGGACTTAACTACCATTACTATTTACGAAGAGTAAAATAAACAATAAAAGCTATTAGCCTGTTTGGCCAGGCACAGTGGCTCACGCCTATAATCCTAGCATTTTGGGAGGCCAGGGTGGGTGGATCACTTGAGGTCAGGAGTTTGAGACCAGCCTGGTCAACATGGTGAAACCCTGTCTCTATTAAAAATACAAAAGTTAGCCAGGCATGGCGGCATGCACCTATTGTCCCAGCTACTCGGGAGGATGAGACAGGAGAATCGCTTGAACCCAGGAGGCAGAGGTTGCAGTGAACCGAGATTGTGCCACTGCACTCCAGCCTGGGCAACAGAGCAAGACTCTGTCTTAGAAAAAAAAAAAAAAAGCTATTAGCATGTTCAAGGTCAATTTATATTTTAGAACTGTGTGGATTAGACTGCGGCAATAGGGTTACACTAAAACACTGCTCAGAAAGCACACAGGTGCACACACACACAAACACATACAATTCTTCAAGGACTAACAGGATGTAAATATCTGGCATTGTTTTCATAGCAGGGCATGGTGTAGCCACCATCAAGGAAAGACAGGGAAGGCCCCAAATTGTTGTTGAGAACACAATAACCCCCCACACAGGATGGTTATAGGAAATAGGGGTATGGATCTCATGAACCTGGGTCAGCAGCACTGTGAGACTCCCTAGGAAAGACACTATTGGCGGACCCTGGAGATTGTAATAGAGGGAACAAAGGAAAGAGGATGTGTCTTGTGGTGTAGAAATGCCAATCTAATCAGACTGTCTTAGAACTGGAAACTGCAGGTACACTGGGGGTAATAAACGGGCAAGTACAGAGCCCCAGTGCTTTCCCTGTTCGCTAAGCAGCATCTTGACCAGAAGACAGAAAACAGCTAAGCTTCACTTCCTTTGTGTCCTGTGTGAGTGTCCTGGCCTAGGAGCAGGTAGTCTGTGCAGCCTTGTTGCTTGGATTGCTCTTCTGACCCTTGTACACATCCAGGAATTTGAGGCCTATGATCCAGAAAGAGTAAATAATTATCAGAATGGTACACAGAAGCTCAGAGGGGTAAGCTACCTGACGTCACACAGCTCATTCATAGATGGCTGGGATTTCAACTCCTCACTGCCTAACCTCTGCTCCTCCAAATCCCCCAGCTTCCTGAGGCTGCAGCATCCAGATCTCCATGTACCACTCCTGTCCCATCACCTGACAAGGCAGATCCATTTGGCATTTTTCAGGTACCAGCAGGTGTGGAGGGAAGTCTTATCCCAGATGTCTCCCGAGTCTGTGCCTTGGTTCCTGCAGTGAAACGAAACCAGATGGGTTGGGGATGGGAAGCAGTATGTTCTGAAAGTCAACACACTGGGAGACTCATAATGAGCCATTGTCAGGTTGTCTCCCAGGAGACTTGAAACTATAAAGAAAGCAGATCCAAGAGCCTTCCAGGAAAGGAGAGTGTTTAAAGGATGTGAGACCTCCGTTTTTCTCTTTCCCTCTTGTCAAACACCATTTGCTAAACTCTGATTTTTAGCAAAAGCAAGTATTTTATACCCAAAGTCTCTTTTTTTTTATAAAAATACATCCCTGGTTCTTATATTTACAGCATGAGATGATTTCGACATGGTATTGAAATTGTCAAGGGAAATCAGTTGAGGAGACAATGTTAGAAACAGATTGTCTGAGCTGATGGCTTGAAGAAGTTATTTCAAAGCAAAACAGCAGCAATAAAGAGGAGATGGGCAGCTGTGTGTGAGGAAGGGGGAGACAGAGGAGGAGGCATGACATTTCCTAGCAGCAGGGTGCAAACCCATCACAAGGAGGTGGCAGACAACCCAGAATTCTTCAACTGAAGAATTCTGAGCTTCAGACCAGCAGACATCACCAGACTCCAGACATCAAATGAGATCATTTATGTATAAGCCCTTTGAAGATATAAAGCATTCAGGAGCTTTAAGGTGTCATAATTGTTGCTACTATTGTTACTTAATCGGTGGTGCTGGGTGTCTATCTTTGAGAGGACACTTTCAGACCAGAGGTGAATGACAAATGTCTTTAATACACAGTTGGCCTCTTTTCTCTCTTATTTGTCATCCCCAGCACATGAGTCAGACTGAGACTGAGCAAGACCAATGCTCTATATTAATGATCACTATCCATCAGGGGTACCCAGTGATTCATAGTTTGCAAAGCATTTGCACTCCCATCATCTTCCATCACCCAACAGCAAGGGAGTCAGGGTTGAGACTCACCAGCCCCAAGGGGAGCCCAGCCAAGACAGCATGAGCTTCAGAGCCCTCTCCCCAAGGGCAATGACAGAATTGTCGTCCTCTCCGCTTCCACCTCGCCAAAACAAGGACTCTGCTCTCTTGGTAGCTGTGAGATGATCCATCTTTGGAAAGCAGAAGACAAAGCAGTTGAAGAGTGGGCAAGTTCATCAAATCTTGGTACTTTGGAGGGCCCTTTAGTAGTCAGAGAAGAAAATGCATGCTGGTTCCTTCTTCCTTCCTCCCACAATCTTACACACGGTCATCCTTGCATCTTAAAAACACCAGGGTCATTACCCCTTTCTTGTTTTTATTTGTCTGCCTACCCCGCCATACTGTTTGCAGTCTGAGGGAGGTTATTACTGCAGTTAGCATAGTACCTGGCCTTAGGAAGTATTTGACAGAAGATACTGAATGAGTGAATGGTTTTTGGCATTGCTAAGTTGTTCCACCGGCCACTGGATTTCAGTATCTGGGTCCTTGGTGGTTGACCTTTTCCATACTTCTACAGGGGGTACTGTTTTTGCCATTCCCACCTTCTCAGCTGAACCTGATTTTTTTCTGGCATTTCCCTCTCCCACACTCTTCTGTACTTGTGGGTCAACCTCATACCCAGCTCCAGAGGTGGATCCTGATTAGTCCAAGCTCAATATTTCTTTTTATATCAAAACCATCTGGCATGCACATTGAAATGCCTATGTCTGGGCCCTATCCTTAGCAATCAGACTCACTAGGCCCTAGGAAACTGTATTTTATGAGCTCTGCAAGTAGCTAATTTACTTGGTCAACTTTAGGGTTCCTGGTCTAGGGTAAGTGATCTGTCAGCCCCTCAGCAGTTGTCACTGGTTCAGAACAGAACCTAGCCCTGGCTGGTCTCATTAGACTGAAGGGAAATACGAATGTTTCATAGTCTAGGGAGAGGTTTTCTCTCAAACTCTCCAGCCAGATATGAACAAGGAAGAATTTACATTGTCCTTAATGCTACTGCCACCACCTTATACTCATCAGGGGAAGCAGCCTGAAGATCAAGCCACCCCCTGAGGTCAGTGGAGAGAAGAGAGAACCTGTGTCCCTGATAACAACAATGGGACACTCAGTCAGCCTACCCTGGAGCTTCCCCTAAGTTAACCTTCTCATTACGTGAAATAACCAATGCCCTTAGTACATAAGCCACTGTGAGCCAAGTTTCCTATTACTTGCTAAAATCATCCTGGTTAATCCAGCTTCTGGCAGGCAGCATCTGTAGCATGTCTAGATGTGCACCTAAGCAGGCAAAATCCAAATAGTAATCAAAATAGTTAATACTCACTGAGTGTTTGCCATGCCAGGCACTGTGCTGAGTGGCCTGTGTTGATTGTTTCATTATTCTTCATAGCCATCCTTGTTAGTACAAACTGCACCATTTTGTAAGCTCCCCGCTATTTCGCAGACCTTGGTCAAACTGAAACATTTCCTGGGGGTTCAGGCCATGAGAAACATCCTGCCCAACCACCTGACCACAAGGCGGACAAAGGCCCAACTAAAGAAACATTTCTATCATATCTTGCTGGACAAAGGTCCAAGGAACACCACAATGACATCCCGCCAGAACCACCTCATCATGGGAACATCGTATCAATATCCTGCCGGGCAGCAAGCCATACTGCCAAGACCCCTCCCGCCCATACCTATAAGTACCCCCAGCCCATAAGCAGTGGTGGGCTCTGGCATTAGGCTGGTCCCCCACTTTCTAGGTTTTATGCTGGACATAAAACCTGCATTATCTGTTGAGTTGCCCTCTTTCTGTGTGTGTGTGTGTCTGTCTTTAACCCTCGCCTTCCCTTCAAAACCTAACTGAGGAAACTGAGGAAGAGAGCTTTTAAATAACACCCCCACCGCTACCCTCACAAAGCAAGTAGCAAAGCCAGGATTAGGATCCAAGAGATCTGACTTCAGTGCTTAGCCTATTAACCACTGATCCAAACTGAGTTGCTGCCTGTTGAAGCCCACTGGTGTTCAAACCATTACTTTTCCAAGTAGGGCAGGATCAAATTTCATCCATAGGATTTTACTGTCCAGGAAAATTTGCTGAAGTCCACCAATCTCAGTGCTAATCCATTCCATAAGAGAGAAAATGCAGCTTCCCATTAGAAAAACATCAGTGGGGCTAGAAGGCTTGGGTGGGGGTTCAAATCAGTCCCACAGAGCTTGAGTATCTCATGTCCAGTCGGACACTAGAGGATGGAGGGGTTGCGGAAGGAGCAATCGGTGATCTTTTCTGTTCAGATCCTCATCCTGTGTAGGTGGTATATATCAGTAACTAAGTAACCTCAGCTGCAATCCAGGACCCAGCTACAGATTTCAAATTCACCTACATGAATGAGCAGAAGTAGGGAATTTAAACAATAAGTAAACATGTTCCAATCACTGTAAAAGGCTCACCTGTGTCTCCCTTATTTCTTGAAGTGAATTAACTTTGAATGGATTTTAGAGGAGACTGCATTTTAAAAATTGAACAGAGATGAAATATCTATCTGTCTCCAAACAGATACCAATACATCCAAATACCAGTCCCCAATATAAAAATATAAAGCCAATTCAACCAGCTAGTAGAAAAAAAAAAAAAAAAAAGAAACATCAGCCAAACAGTTTTTGTTTCCCGTATGTTTATTATTTTTAAAAAATCTATGCAGATAACTGATCTGTGACCTTTACTTTTCAACTGGCTAGTCTGGTAGCTGAAAAATAGTAGCAGGCCTATTCAAAAAAAAAAAAAAAAAGTAGATACATCTGCTGCTAACATGCTCATAAATGTTTTACAGTTCTCAAAGTACTTTGATGTGTGATACTCTGGTTGAGCTCACAACATTTGTGCTTGTGACACCTACTTTAGTCTGGGCACTGTTAGGCATTAAGGCTTTGCTCGCTACCCAGAGTGGTCCCTGGACCAGCAACTTTGTCACCACTTGGGAGCTCATTAGAGAAGCAGCATCTTACCCACCCCAGACCTGCTGAATCAGACTCCGAATTTCAACAAGATCCTCTGGTGGTTCCATTGCTCATTATAGTTTATGAAGTAACACTCTAGAGGATAAAATGACAAATAAGACATGGCCCTTGTCCTCAAGAAGCTAGGAAACTTGAAAAAGAGAGGATCACAGAATTAGGTAATCACAATATACTGTGTTAGACAATGTGATGGAGTAAAGCTCAGAGGGCCCTGGCAGCCCTAAGGAGGGGCATGCTGGCCCCTGGCAAAGAATGATCTTGAGCTGACCCCATGAAGTAGAAAATCACCTTTTGAGAAGGTGCAGGAGACTATTTCCACAGACAAGAGGCCCTGCCAAATGAGTGTGCATGTCTGGGGATGTTCTCCATGCCCAAAGCCTTACCAGGAAGTGTTAGTGATGCTCCTCTTTAGGCACCAGTGGCATCCCCATACCACAGATAAGGAGGGGACTTTGTGTGTCAGAATCTGGGCAGCCTGGAGGGGTAGCAGTGGAAGCTGAGGCTATTTGTTTAGCAATAACTCTGTGATCCCTATTATATGCCATTATATTTCACTTAACTTTCACTTAATAATAATATAGTTTGCATGTGCTTCTGGGATAATGCTTTGTCTAGCCATAACAGAATGCAGGGACATCTAAATTACCCATAGAATAATCAAATTAAGTAAAAATACGTCTCTCTTTGCTCACTGCATGGAAGAGGTCACTGATACCAAACAATATTATTTCTGGTACCCCTTGCAACGAAGCATAAATGACTGAAGTCAGACCTTTCTGAGCTGATGAACCCAGCGTAAGATTCCACAGGCTCTGAGTCATGGTGGTGACATGGCAACAGCTCTAAGATAGGAATCAGAAGTAGGAAAGGAGCTACCCCAGGGAGGACCTGCACTATGCCAGGAGTGGTGCTGGGTGCCTTTCCAGAATGGTTTTCTTTGGTCCTCACAGTAGACCTGCCCCAGCTGACAAACAAAGCAGAGGTGGGAAAGGCCTCTGCTGCTGAGGCATATCAGGCTCCAAACTCCTCCTACTCTCCATGTGACTGTTTCCCATGTGAGGCGCTATCTCCCAAGACTTAATTCTTTTCTGCCATCCTTCCTCCCCCAATTCCTCCCCTTCCTTCCCTTAATCTTCCATCACCCCAGACTCAGTGTCTCAGGCATTTGCCAACAGCACTCATTACCATGATGTCTAGAGGTCCTGCTGACATCCTCTTAGTGTGTGCTCCAAAATGCGTTTATATCTGCATTTCTGCTTCTGATTGTTTTCTGCCTTCTAATAACATTGATCCTAGTCTCCACTTCAGCTCTCTTCCATCATGCAACTCCCATTCCCAGTGACCAATGGGGCTTTCACATGTAGCATCCCATATCTTACATTCTATGTATTCCTGGCTTTCAGGACAGATGGTAAGCATCATGGGGGCTGCTGATCTAGTGATGGTAGTGATGTTGAGGCAGGATGAGAGTAGAGGGGAAATAGGCAGGGTGCTCAAACAACATGACCTAAAAAAGAAAAGCTAGCAAGAGCTTGAACTGTAAAGGAGCGAGCAAGGTTGATGGTCAAAGACAGTGCTCAACATCAAATGCAAAAAGCAAATTTGCAATATGAATGACCCAAAAAGCTTAATGTCAGAAACTAGGAGAATCCTAAGAAGTGAAGAGTAGCTTAAAGTAAGTCTCTTATGTAGATTCCATGGCAAAGGCTCATTCTCTGAGGAGACCAACTGGAAGAAATCTGCTGATCTAGTCACACGTGGCTTTAAAAGCTCTTTCGCGAGGAACTGAAGGCTGAATGGCCTACCAACTGGGCAATACCATCTTTGGTTTGGAGCTTATTTTTGGTCTGTGCAATTTCTTCTTAGGTGGTTTAATCAAAACAGCAAAAGTGGAAGGCTACCCTTCTCCCATGGGTCCTAGTGACTATTTTCTGAAACTTATTTTGGTGTACCTGTTCTGAGTTTAGTGGAACAAGGGGAAACATATTCAGACTTCACAGCTCATAGCAGGATGACCTATTTTCAGCTACAAAGTAAGGAAGAATGCCTCTCACCTTACACACACTTACATACCCATTTGCAGAAGTTACCCAAACAACCCCTGTCAAGTCAGTGGCAAGAGTAAGAACTGGTTTAGAACAAGACCACTAAAAGACCAGAGAGTAAATACTTTAAGCCTTGTGGGTCACTCAGTCCCTGTCACACCTACTCAGTTCCCCTACTGTAGCAAAAATGCAGTCATAGACAACACATAAATAAATGAGTGTTGCCATGTTCTAATGCAATCTTATTTATGGACACTAAAATTTGAATTTTGGTGTCACTTTCAGATACACCAATCAGACATAGATTTGGCCTTTTCACATAGTCGCATTTTTCTTGGAGGCTTTGTTTGTTTCTTTTTACTTTTTTCTCTCAACTTCTCTTCTTGCTTCATTTCATTCATTTGATCTTCAATCACTGATACCCTTTCTTCCACTTGATCAAATCGGCTACTGAAGCTTGTGCATGCATCACATAGTTCTCGTGCCATGGTTTTCAGCTACATCAGGTCATTTAAGGTCTTCTCTACACTGTTTATTCTAGTTAGCCATCCATCTAATCTTTTTTCAAGGTTTTTAGCTTCTTTACGATGGGTTTGAACATCCTCCTTTAGCTCGGAGAAGTTTGTTACTACTGATCGTCTGAAGCCTACCTCTGTCAACTCGTCAAAGTCATTCTTTGTCCAGCTTTGTTCTGTCGCTGGCGATCAAGTGGAAGAAAGGGTATCATCATAACCACCCTGGCAAGTCCTTAGAGACCTACAAAGAAACTGAGACTCCTACACAATAATAACGGGAGACTTTAACACCCAACTGTCAACATTAGACAGATCAATGAGACAGAAAGTTAACAAGGATATCTAGGAATTGAACTCAGCTCTGCACCAAGCAGACCTAATAGACATCTACAGAACTCTGCACCCCAAATCAACAGAATATACATTCTTCTCAGCACCACATTGCACTTATTCCAAAATTGACCACAGAGTTGGAAGTAAAGCACTCCTCAGCAAATGTAAAAGAACAGAAATTATAACAAACTATCTCTCAGACCACAGTGCAATCACATTAGAACTCAAGATTAAGAAACTCACTCAAAACCAATCAACTACATGGAAACTGAACAACCTGCTCTTGAATGACTACTGGGTACATAACGAAATGAAGGCAGAAATAAAGATGTTCTTTGAAACCAATGAGAACAAAGATACAACATACCAGAATCTCTGGGACACATTTAAAGCAGTGTGTAGAGGGAAATTTATAGCACTAAATGCCCACAAGAGAAAGTAGGAAAGATCTAAAATTGACACCCTAACATCACAATTAAAAGAACTAGAGAAGCAAGAGCAAACACATTCAAAAGCTAGCAGAAGGCAAGAAATAACTAAGATCAGAGCAGAACTGAAAGAGATAGAGGCACAAAAACCCTTCAAAAAATCGATGAATCCAGGAGCTGGTTTTTTGAAAAGATCAACAAAATTGACAGACCGCTAGCAAGACTAATAAAGAAGAAAAGACAGAAGAATCAAATAGACGCAATAAAAAATGATAAAGGGGATATTACCGCTGATCCCACAGAAATACAAACTACCATCAGAGAATACTATAAACACCTCCACACAAATAAACTAGAAAATCTACAAGAAATGGATAAATTCCTGGACACATACACCCTCCCAAGACTAAATAAACCAGGAAGAAGTTGAATCCCTGAATAGACCAATAACAGGCTCTGAAATTGAGGCAATAATCAATAGCCTACTAACCAGAAAAAGTCCAGGACCAGACAGATTCACAGCCAAATTCTACCAGAGGTACAAAGAGGAGCTGGTACCATTCCTTCCAAAACTATTCCAATCAATAGAAAAAGAGGGAATCCTCCCTAACTCATTTTATGAGGCCAGCATCGTCTTGATACCAAAGCCTGGCAGAGACACAACAAGAAAAGAGAATGTTAGACCAATATCCTTGATGAACATCGATGCAGACATCCTCAATAAAATACTGGCAAACCGAATCCAGCAGCACACCAAAAAGCTTATCCACCATGATCAAGTGGGCTTCATCCCTGGGATGCAAGGCTGGTTCAACATATGCAATCAATAAACATAATCCAGCAGATAAACAGAACCAAAGACAAAAACCACATGATTATCTCAACAGATGCAGAAAAGGCCTTCGGCAAAATTCAACAGCCCTTCATGCTAAAAACTCTCAATAAATTCGGTATTGATGGGAGGTATCTCAAAATAATAAGAGCTATTCCATACTGAATGGGCAAAAACTGGAAGCATTCCCTTTGAAAACTGGCACAAGACAAGGATGCCCTCTCTCACCACTCCTATTCAAAATAGTGTTAGAAGTTCTGGCCAGGGCAGTCAGGTAGGAGAAACAAATAAAGTGTATTCAATTAGGAAAAGAGGAAGTCAAATTGTCCCTGTTTGCAGATAACATGATTGTATATTTAGAAAACCCCATTGTCTCAGCCCAAAATCTTCTTAAGCTGATAAGCAACTTCAGCAAGTCAGGATACAAAATCAAAATGCAAAAATCACAAGCATTCCTATACACCAATAACAGAC
>NW_012114844.1:3071245-3121974 GCF_000951035.1 Colobus angolensis palliatus | reverse complement strand
ATCACATACTGGGGCCTGTCGTGGGGAGGGGGGAGGGAGGAGGGATAGCATTAGGAGATATACCTAACGTAAATGACGAGCTAATGGGTGCACCACACCAACATGGCACATGTATACGTATGTAACAAACCTGCACGTTGTGCACATGTACCCTAGAACCAAAGTATGATAATAACAACAATAAAGAAATGTTGAAATAATGGACACAAACTATTTAACCCAAGAAGCAAGAAAAAGAACAAATAAAAGAAGCAGGAAGTAAATATCAAAGATAAGTGCAATTAGGGAACTAGAAAATAATAGAGATAATTAATTATTCAGGCAAGCTACTGAATTGAAAGACTTCTGGTGAGACTAACTATAGACAGAGGGAAAGAGAAAGGATGAAGTAAACAGAGCAAGAAGAAGAAGGGAGAAATAATTACACACACAAGTATTTAATATAAGATGAGTTAAATAAATTTGAAAACCAAGATGAAATTAAAAATTTCTGAAAAATTACAAAAATACCAAAATGGACACAAGAAGAAATAGAATGCTAGTAGACCAATAAATACAAATGGATTTTAAATGCAATTAAAGACCTCATCTGCTGGCGACATGTGGCTTAAACATGGAGTCCTCCCAATCCTTTCACAAAAACAAAAAAGAAAAACCATACACAATGCCTTAAATAAAACTAGCCAATAAAATATTCCCAGGAACCTCAGAACATGGACTGCGAACAACAGCAGCAAGATTCTCACAGCTGTATGGACGCAACCAGGGGGCATACAATTGGACTCCTGGACTCTAAGAGCGAAGAAATCTGGAAACCACTTGCAAGCACTCACCCCCTCAAAGGAAGGGATCCCTCAGACCAGAGGACCCAACTGTCAAATATGACAACAGTCAAAACGGAAGGGGGTTTTTCAAATTCTAATTTGTAGGTAAGTTACCCAAGATTATGATAGAAGGTTTGAAGGGATGGGACCAGTCAGAAATCTCAGGGAAAGGATAGAGCCCTGTACTAACGAGAAACTGCTAGGAATAGAACACAAATTGGTCAGGATGGAAATGCTTGGAGTAAAAGGAAGAAAAGGGTCAGATATTACCAGGGAAGACAGATCTCAGTTTGATATTAGGAAACCCATCAATATAATTCATCACAGGGCTAATAAGAAAAATCATATCTCCATAGATACTGAAAAGAAAAATCAAAACAGTCATAAAAAATTGAGGAATATTTCCCAAGCATGATAGAATACACACAATATAGCTCCAACCTGGCATCTTATTTAATGGGAAATCACTAGCAAATATTCTTAGTCATGTTTATTAATCTATATATTAAATAGGTTAAAAAATTACTATTTTGTTTTCACTAAGCTCTTAGCTTTTCCTTTGATTATGAATAAACCACAGTGGTAGTAGAATTACCTATGGCTCTGCCACTAATAAAAGCCATAGATATTTTCCTAACACATTATAATTGTTTCAGGTACTTCAGAATATTATTTAGGCCTCTCATTGCTTTGAAGTTTCTAGTATTTATTAGACCTGCCACAACATCTTGTTATTTAATACAATAATAATACTTCAATAACTATTTCAGTACTTGATTTCTTTTATAATCCTATATGTTTTATTTAAAATCTCAACTTATAAAAGGGGTCCATGAACTTCACCGGATTGTCAGAAGGGTCCAGGGCACATACATAAAAAAAAGGTTAAAACTCCTGCATTCATTACTTTCTCAATAAAATCAGGATAAACAAGGATGTCCGCTATCTCTACTGGTGAAAAGGATTCTCAGGCCAGAAGCCTAGAAAGTCCATAGTAATAATTGAGCACATTTTCACCCTGCCACACCTAATTATCCTCCACTTTACACACACAAACACACATACACAGACACACACACACAGACACACACACACACACACACACACACACACACACACACTGAATTGTGGTTTCTTCCCAGGTGAGAGGCAAGGGGAAGAAAATGAAGAACTGGAAAGAAAAAACTTAATCTATAGCACACTGCAATCCTTCTGTCCCAACATTTTGCAAACCTCTAAGCCTCTCAACTAAAAGTACAGCTTCAACATTGCTGAGTTCCTACACTAATCCAGGCCAGGCCTAGCAAGAGGCAGCAGGTTGGCTCTAGGAGCAGGTGGGCCTTGGAAGAAGGGTCCTGCCATGGTCCAGTGCCCAGTGTGTCTTGAGGCCTAGCTGTGGGCCCACCAAAGACACCCACACTCACCTCTCATTTTGTGGTTCCTCCCACCTATTGGTGATCCTCGACTTCCTGAACACACTCTGGTTCCACTGCAGATATCACAGCCCTGCCAGAACTCCGACTCATTTATCTGGAGTCCTGATTCCTTTTAACAAACTCTTTCCCTCAAGGAATGGGAAGAGAAGGGGCTGAGTTACCTGCCCTGTGCTTGCAGCAGCTCACTGGAACTGAAGGGGGCCATGATGTTGTGTTCAACTTGACAACAAAGACCACTCTTGCTTAATCAAGTGTTGCAAACCCACACTATTCAGGAGATCAAGCAGCTATACACACATATTAGAGAGTTATTAGGACAGAAGCTGAGCTGGAACAAGCATCTTCAAAGAATATATAAAAGACCTTCAAAGAATATATAAAAATATATACACACCATAAAGTAAGCCAAACAAAGCAAGTCTACAGCATGTATTTGGCCCCAAGGGCCACCAGTTTGCAACAGTTCCTCTACAAATTCCTCAGTCTTGTGGGGAGAAGATGTACCCTAAACTGTCCTCCAACAGTTCCTCTACAAATTCCTCAGTCCTGTGGGGAGAAGATGTACCCTAAATTAAGCCTATATACATGACATTTCTTTGTATCCCACAATCTGGACTATTTGTTCCACCCAACTCCTGGGGAAACATGTAGGCTGCCCACTGCCATCTGAGATTTTCTATTTCTTGTCCTCACCAAATCAGTTACTGACCAGCCAGCATGCCTAGTGTCTGAGTAATGACCCAGGTCAACCTACCCTTCTGTGAATCCTCAGAGCCTCTCTTCCTAAATGCATGCACAAAATTACTGCTATAATGAAATGGAATATTTGGCCAAAGAAAGTGGCATGGAGAATCTAAATATAGCTACTAGTCAGGTGCAATTTTGAACAGAGAATATATGAATTGAAATTTTTCTAATTCTTGGAGTAAAATATATGATTGTGGGCTTCATTCATGAACTAATTCTTTTACATAATACATGCTTATTTTAAAATATCCTTGTCATTTGACAGACTACAGAAAGGTAGGTTGACTAGAAAATTAGCATTAGCTCTGCCTACAAATTGCAGGTTTTAATAGCTCTAGTCACAGTCACAGAAATAACCAAAGGAATCAAATTAAGGAACTGGAGCAATCCAAAAGGCTCAAAGGAAAGGAAGAAATGGTAATTTCTAACATTTATGCAGCAGTCTGCAGTTTATAAAGGGCTTTCATGTTTATTATCCACCACAATCTCCATAAGCCATGTACAAGGGGGTTATTATCCCTGCTCCATAGATGAAGAAACTGAAGTCCAGAGTGCCAGAGACAGGATTTGAAGCCAAATGTGCTGGCTCCAACTCCACATTCCTCTGCTACATAAATAAGCAAACTTTGTCTGTAAAAGGTCATATTTTACAGATAGTAAATATTTTAGGTTTTACCGTGCATAGGGTCTTGGTTAGAACTATTCAACTATGCCATTGTAGGACAAAAGCAGCCACAGACAAGATGTAAAGAAAAAGGCATAGCTGTGTTTCAATAAAACTTTATTTACAAAAACAGACAGAGGGACAGATTTGGCCCACACAGTATAGGTTGCTGGCCCCTGCTCCATTACCTTCTACTGCCACTCTGCCACCGTTGTCTTATGAACTACCTCACAACTGAACTGGCACAGAAGAAGGAAGGATGCTGAAAGAACAGAAGGTAAAGAGGTTAAGGGAAGTGCCATGATAAGAGAAGAGAGTCCCTAAAAAGGACATTATTGAAAAAGGGAATTTGGTCAAAGAGCCCTGGGTCTTTGGATGATAGGGAAGAGGTAAGACAGACTCCTCACTACCTTCCTCATGAATTAAAGGGCACTACCAGCCACAAAAATTCTTGTGTTTCCTAAAAAACAAATGAGAAGAAATTTCAAAGTATGAATCTGATAATCAGTTGAGTAATAGGAATTTCATGATAAAATAAAACTAGAAACAAAATCCTAAACTACTTGGCCAATATCATTCCCCATTCACATCCATAGAAGACCTGTAGGCACAGCCATGTCCTAGGTTGCAGGACCCAGCCTGCTCTAAGATTATAAGGAGCCCTAGGTGTGCTCTCCAATTACTGAGCACCATGCCCCCTTGCTCCAGATCTGCGTAGGGGCCCCCGTTCAGGCAGCTGAGCTTCTGCCTTGTTCCTTCGTCAACATGCTCATCTGGTGTACCACATGGAAGCTGGATCCTTCTCTTGGGCCTGTAGATGCCTCCTACTCCATTCTCTGTATGACTTTCATTGGCCACTGTGTTACCAGTCTCCCCACCTTGGTGATTGTGTTGAATGAAGGTCAGGCTGTGCCCTCTTCCAGGCTCACATGTCCAAACGCAGTAAACTCTTCCATGCCTGGACATGTCCTACAGATTCACAATCCCTCCTCCTTGTAGTCATGCCTTCCTCCTTCCCATAGGAAGACAAGCCACACATAGAATAAGCTCCATCTTTCATGTAATATGGGCTACCTGCTTCTACTCAAGGACCCAAGAACCATTTATTACAGACATCATTAACCTTGTATAAGCAGATCTCCCTTTGGCAGACCTAGATTCCTTAATGGTCAGTGGCAGGCCCAAAAATAAAGTGTGCCCCCCATCATCTCCCATAAGAGAGAAACCTGAGGATCAAACCACAAGGAAGTGGGGGCTGGGATAATAAGGAGGAGCTACCACACCCAAGAGACAAAGAAGCAGTCCTAAGAAGGTGCAAACTCTCAATTACATATAGATTGGGGGACTGGGAGGTCTTGGGTGTGAGAGTGTGTGGGTGACAAAAAGATTGCTTTCAGTCTCCATGGAAAGTTCAGCCAGAGGCTTTAAGCCCTAAACTCAGGGTGTGGGATGAGGAGGAGGCAGCCCTCAGGTACCTGCAATCTAGCTCTTCTCTCACTGCCATGATAGGGAGAGCAGCTGTCTTCCTGGCTTGCCATTAGGAACCTGGAGAACATTCAGGCTGGTGTGGGAAACAGTGCACAGGCACTCAGTCAATTCTGCCTGTCCTGATGAGTGGGACCAAGTACAGATCTCAGATTCAGTGACAGCCATAGAACAGATCATTACAGTGGAGTGTGATCAAGGAGGGCAGAAAGGAGAGGCCTAACCCAGGTAGGGTCAGGGACTTTCCCTGAGGATGGTGGCCAGGCTGTGAGCCAGTGGAGAGCAGGACTCCTGGATGACTTGCTTCTTTATGCCAGAGTCACAGACTGGCAGTATCTGACCCAGAGACCTTTTTTTTTTTTTTCCCTGCTAACATTTTGAAGTCTGGAAATTCCACATAAAAAGCTGAACTTTTGATTTCTCTCTAAATAAAAAGTGCTACAACTCTAAGCCACATTTTTTTACATGTTACCAATCAGATAGATCCAAATGGCTAATGGACTCTTTCAAAAGGGTGTGTACTCCCCAGTGTGCACCAGTCCCCATTCTTCCCTACAGCCTTTGCAACCCTGAAGCTAAGGGTCACATAAAATTTAGGATCTTATGCCCTGCCCACCCATTAATTTTACTGGCTGTCCCCACAAAGTGTATTTATTTCTGACTTCTGCATTAACACTTTCATTTCTTGTCTCCTCCTTCCCCCTTCCATCAAGGTACCTGATCTATTATATACACTCAATGAGTGAATTTAATTGAAAATGACCACATGCCCTATTCTGCTATAGAAGCAGAGCAGCAGAAACGTGGAGGAAAAAGCACAGGCCTAAAAACCAGGAGAACTTCCTTCTTCTAATTTACTTTGTGCCAATACATGTCTAAAACTAAATCTCCCTTTTGTCTAAAAGCAGTGGTTGGATTTGATGAACTATCAGGTCCCTTCCGGCTAGAAAATGTGCCCTTTTCACATTCCCCAATCAGCACTATTGAGAGATTTGCCAACAATCACTATACTAAGTTCAAATTCCAAGTTCTGTAACCTCATGGCCCAGTCACAGTCTGCTTTCTGTACCTGCTTCCCATTGGTGCCACTCAGTCATCCATTTTTCTCTCCAGTTATATTAGCCTCCTTTGCTTTCTGCAGAAACCTCATGTTCTCCCTCATGCAGCATCCCAGTTCTGCATACAACAGGAATCACTCTTAGTTACCTGCACAACAGGTATTTCTCCCTTTCCTGGACCTCAAATCAAGAATCCCAATTTTGTTTGCAGTGTCAGTGTCCCAGCCTTGTGAATGGTGACTTGGTCCAATCTCATCATTTCACTCCTATCCTATTTTGCCCAACACATGACTTCCCAGCATGCTTATAGGTTGGAGTTGCCATGTCTCCCAGCTCTAGACAATGATACTTAAAGGGAATCTGCTAAAAGTACCTGGGGAACCTTTGGTTTTTCTGATTAACTGGGCAGATGCAGCTGACACTATTCCTTTGTGTGTCTTCCCACCTTGAACATAGCCATGATGCCTGGAGCTATAGGAGCCATCTGGTACCCATAAGCAGACAAGCCACCATCCTAAAGACAGCAGGGTAACCAGACAGCAAGAACAGAAAGGGAGATCAAGTCCTAGTAGATCACTGAGTCGCTCGCTGCACTATCCTTCAACAGCCTCTCTTTGAACTCCTTATAATGTGGAAGAATTAAAAATCTTTATTGCCTAAGGTACTATTAGCGAGTTTTCTGGGTTTTTCCCCTAAGAGAACTCCACCTTCCTCCTACCTTTTCTCTGGCTTTCCAAGTCTTTCTTGTTATGTAAAAGAGAATTCATATATTACACCCAGAGTAACATCTGGCCCATAGTAGACTCTCTATAAGCCATTTCTATTGGTGCTTCTGCAGCTTAATATCCTTAAGATTCAGATCAAAGCTCTCTTCCACCTCCACAATTCCAGCCATATCATCCAGACCAATGATTTAGTAATGGACCATATAAAGTTGCCTAAAGTGCATATTGAAATATCACTTTTTTTCTGGATGTCTTCTCTCCCTCACAATAGTATAAAATCTTGAGAAGGGGAAATATAGTTATTTCCCTATAATATTATATTTCATCAAATCTAAGATGCCATTAAATTGTAAGTGCACCATTGTTTTTTGAACTACGAAGGAAAAAAAATTGTCAACTAAATGATGACATGTTGAAGAATAAAAGATCATCAATTTCGGGTTAAATTGTTAAAATATGGGAGGTGGGAAACATGCCTTTTAGAATTGAGAGACTGTATATAGAAACAGACAGTGGCCAGATAATTTACTAAAGCAACTCTGATTTACAACTTGCAGCTACCAGACTGGGAAGCCAGACTTCAACCTCTGTAACAAGCAGCTCCAAATCATCAGGACTCATCAACAGTTGGCAGCTTCCCGATTTTTGCCCCCCATTTGCAACTTAGGGCCAATCAGGGAAGGCCAAATGTGCTCTCCTAACCCATAACATAAGATGCCCCATTCTGGTTAGCCTGCTTGTAACTTCCCCACTTCCAAGAGCCTCCAATCAGGGCACACCTGCAGTCTTCCTTTTGTCCTCTATAAAGTTTTCCACTTTGAGTCTCTGCCAAATGCAAGTGATACTGGTTGACTCCTTTGCTTGCTCAGAACGAATAGCCTTCACTTGTTCTCATTTGGGTCATCTTTGTTTATTTTTGCAGAACCGATGATTTCACATGGTAGTCTTTCACACGGTAACATTCAGTAGTTACCTTCTGGGTAGTAGAAATCTTATAGGATGTCAGGTTGGGGGATATTTAAAGGGAGGGGCTTTGTAAGGAAATCACTGATTGCAATAGCCTAGCAGCAAGACTCCTTGGACATGCACTGAGGGGATAGCGTGGAGAGATAAAGGAAGGATGGATTTGGGCACAGTCTAAAGAAAGAAATGGCAAATGTGAGGTGGAATCAATGCTGATGGAAAAGTCTATCAGGCTGAGGATGGAAAAGAACTCCCAGGGAGCCCAAGGTGTCAATCCTGTTTAGGTCAGGGATTCTGAGGAGACCAAACTACAACCATGAGAAGTCAGAACAAGAAGCAGATTCTGGAGAGAAAGCCTGAGGCACAGATGCTAAAAGAACGTCCTCCTCACCATGATGGGAGAGCTCAAGGTGAACAGAAGGATACAGTCAGTGACACTCTGGGTCAATGTGTCACCTTTAAAGGGTCAAAGGAGAGATACAGAGGGCCACTGACTGATCCAGATAAATGCAACCCTCCCTGGAAGGCTTCATACACTTCTGGGCTGCATGTTGTTAACTATATCCCACAGGCATCACTAATGAGATATAACTGAATTAAGTTTAATTCAGAGGAGTTCGGAATATACCACCCCAAATATACCATTCTAGAGTATTGACTATTTTGATTTAAAAGTACTTAGAAAACAGCAGGTACAAAAAGAACACTCTAACCCTCCCTCTTCTTTACAGCAAGAGATGAAATTCCGATGTGAAAGATGTCCTCCCTATACCAGAAGGAAATTGTAAGGAGAGTTGAGGCTGAGGGATGTCTGTACAAACAGACCTTGTTGTCTTAGTCCTTTTGTGATGCTATAGAGGAGCACCTAAGGCTGGGTAATTTATAAAGAAAAGAGATCTATTTGGCTCACAGTTCTGCAAGCTGCATAAGAAGCATGGCATCAGTATCTGCTTCTGGTGAGGGCCTCAGGCTGCTTCCTCTCATGGAGGAACTGGTGTGTGCAGATCACATGGCGAGAGAGAAAGCAAGAGAGAGAGGAGGAGATGCTAGGCTCTTTTCAACAACCAGCTCTCATGGGAACTAACAGAGTAAGAACTTACTCATTAGCATGAAGACAGCACCAAGAAATTCATAAGGGATCTGCCACTATGACCCAAACACCTCCCATTAGACTCTACTCCCAACATCAGAAATCAAATATCAATGTGAAATGTACAGGGGTCAAACAAACCAAATTATAGCACTTGTAAAACTAACCCTTATCTTCCGGGTCACTTGTCCACTCAGTTAACTACCCTAGGTAGCCCCTTTGCCATCCCACATTTTCACAACTTACTGATTTTTGTCCAATTCAGTACACAAGTGTACAATTCTAAGTGCATCTTTGGGTCTTCACTTCCCTATGAAGCCTCCCTTGCTACATAAAACTTGCATTAAATAAATTTTTGTGTTTTTCTCTTGCTCGTTTGTCTTATGTCAATTTAATTCTCAGACCCAGCCAAAAAAATATAAGAGCGTATAAGTAAAATGTTGCTTCCCCTACAATACCAATCATATAATCACCTCATCCTATAGGCTGGGACTGTGGAATAAAAAGTAGTCATTTGCCAGGCCTCTTTTCTTCCCAAACATCCCATCATCCCTCCCTTTGGCATTATTGATGTGTTGGAAATAATTGGGTGTGCCCCTGGGTGAGAAGCTCTTGACAAGTATGCAAAAGACTGGAGAATTTACTCATTCAGTCTTTCCCATTGAATTCACCCCTCAAAAATCCTCAGGGGGCCAAGTATAATTAAACAACATTAATTAAAATACTAAAGAACAGAAAAGGGCAACCGCAGGAGGGACAATGGAGCAGCATCAGAAAGACGGAAAATAACAAAAATAGCAGCAATCACTATGCATTAAAGCCCAGGAAGCTGACAGCTCAGCTGGAGTGCCTTTAGAGGAAAACTTCACGGACACCACCCTGAAGGGAAATGAGGAAACATGGTGGCAGGAAGGAAGAGTCCCAGTGGGTGCACAAAGGGTCTCCTTTCAGTCTCCACAGACATCTTAGAAGTTCATGGCCTTTGTAGACCACAATTGAACATTTTCATATGATTGCCTTCAGAAATTTCCATTAATACGGAACAATACCACTGCTCTTGTGATTAATGTGCTGCTACATGGTCTCAGTGTTTTGGTTTTTAATTAAAGAGAAAGAATTCTAACATCTTGCTAAATTACAGAAGGATTCTTTCACACTTATTTCTCTAGCTCAACCTCCACTAGATTTAAAAATTAAGCACTTAAAGCCACCATTAGTGGTAATGTGGTTCCAGTTTAAGTGGCTGAGATACACTGGGGATGGATGACCCCCAAGATGGGAGTGTGGAGCCCTGTCAGATCACCAGAGTGATGACCAAGGTAACCTGACTCTGAGTTACTCTCCCCAGAGGTAACAAGTTATTGTCAACTTGTTATAATATATATCCTTCCAAAGATAATCTATGCACAGATATGCAAATATATGCACAAATATATTATTTTATATAAATAGGAATATATTATACACACCGTCTGTACAACTTGGTTGCTTTTTTTCACTTAAAAATGTGTCTTGGAGACCTTTCCAGACCAATCACATTTTATCTCATAGATTCACTATAGTTTGTTTAGCCAATCCTCTAGTTAAGTTTCCACTCATTGTTATAATCAGTGCTGAAGTGAGCAACCTTGTATACCCTTGTACATGGGCCAGTTTCATATGTGCAAATATATTTATAGGTTAAATTCTCATAAATAGAATTGCCAGGTCAAAGAGCATGGAAAATGGAGATAAAAATAGTCTCTGTTTTCTTGAGTTGTTTTGGAGATTACATGAATGTTTGCATCTAAAATCACACCAAAAACCTCAAAAAAATAGCTGCTGCTTTTGAAGGCACTGTGTCAGGCCTTGGAGGGAGAGGGACTGGAGGAGGACAGAAATTCATAAACATAGTTCAACCCACAGTCCCTCCCTCAAACACTTAAAGTCCAGTAAGGGTAATTCTTGATCACAGGGCAAATTAGCAAATGCTATCTTGAGTATATACACAAAGTTCTAACAAATACAAAGAATAAATCAATAAATTTCAAGTGGAAAAGTTTTCACAAAAATACGGAGCTTATGAGCTTGGTTTGAGCAAGGAAAGGATCTAAATAAGCAGTGAGAGGGCAAAGGCAACATATTAAATGAAGGAAATCAAGTGAGCAAAGACCAGAGGCAGCCAGAACTGACCATCTAAACACGTGGGGTCCTTGGGAATCAAGTTAGTCAGGAAAACCAATATCCATCTAGATAAACCTCAAGTATGTGCTTCATTGATAAGCATTTTGACATTTTGCTAAAAACACATAAGGACTGACAAGATGAGACTTAAGCATGGTAAATTTTGGTGCAGAGCCTTGGTTGATTTCTCATCTTAGAAGGATGCTTTGAAGACTTAGGGACTCCAGGAGCTGAGAAATTCTTAAAATTTCAACATGGAACACACACTCCCCCATGCCATGTTCCCTAAGAAATTACAGCAGAGCTGAATCACCACAATCATTGGTTCCAGAATCAAAAGGAATAGTGATTACCAGCTGGCCTTTTAGAAGTCATCAATATTCCATCTAAATGTTGCAACCACCACATCTGTTTTTACTGATAACTGTTTCTTCCTGGGGAATAGAGACTGACAACTCACATTTCACAATTTGGCTTAAAAAACCTTATGGGTACCTAGTGGCTTAGCTGAATCTCAATGGTGTCACTAGGAAAGTTTGCCAAGGAAACCCACACACTGTAAGTTTCTTTGAAATGTCCAGAAAGATTGTCATACCTGCCCTGATGTTCTGTGGATGTTTCCTAAAGCATCTCTCCTCACTGGGGCTGTGGGGTGGCACCTGGTACAAGACCACGTTGTCCAGCTAGGCCATGCTCCCAGGGCTGGCATCGCATCTGCAAGTTAGAAATCATAAGTCACCAAATGGTGAAACTTCATGAACGAGAATATGTACAGATTTTATAAACCAGAAACTCATTCTCAATATGGTAATTTGGTTCATTTTATAAAATTCTTAGGTCAGTCCCAATGTCCTGCTATTCAAGCTGTAAATCTGAGAGCCATCTTTTGATTCCTTCCTCTCCAATCTACTCCCAGTTCCTGCCGTATCAAATCAGTTATCAAACCCAATCATTTCTACTTTACAATCTTGCATCTGTACGCCATCTATGTCTTTCTCTCTGGTCCTCATTCTCTCTTCCTTCCATCATCCCATCATCACAACAGCCTCTGAACAAGTTTGCCTTGCATCTGGTCTCACTCTGGCCTTATCCCTCCTCCATGTGGTCACCAGAGTCATCTTTTAAAAACACAGATTGGAAACACAGCTCTTACATCTGTGTTTGGATCTTACAACTGTGTGCTCTTACTTCTCTCTTTGGAGTGTGCTGCTGGCCTCCGGAATCAAACCTAAAGTCTTTGGTTTGGCATTCAGGACCTCTCCTAGCTTGGCCCCTCCATCTTTCCAGCTTCCTCTCCTTCTGCTTTCTGCCATTCCCCACACTGTCCAGCCACACGGAGATGACATGGCATTCCTGGGATAGAGCATTAGCTTGTATAACTCATTCCTTCATCCACACAGTTACTTCCGGGATTCTCTTCCTTTCCCTCTCCTCTTCCCACTTTTCAATACCCAGCTCCTGCTGAAGCTTCCCAAGCAACCACCAAGCAGAGACAGTCACTTTCCTTTCCTTTTCATTCACAAGCACACCTGTGTCTTTCAGATGATCTCTCTCCAAGGAGACTATGTTTGAGAGAAAGCCAAACCTGGTCCATCTCTGGGAGCAAAATTATAAAAGGCAGATTTAAAATGTCTTTGGAAACACATGAGGTATGAATTCACAGAGTTCTAGGATACTTTTTCCTACTTCTTAAAGTTATAATACTACGCACCGAATAGCCAAACTACCTCAGTTTGCTTTGCTGTGAAAAATCAGTCTGAATGAACAAAAAGTATTTTCTGATTCTCCTACATCCTGTGAAATTAAGGCATAACTCGAGATTTCTCTGAAGACTTATGTCAGCTTGTGTTAAACACAAACCTTGCTTTTTTATATTTTAATTTTGCTATGTTCTATCATTAAAACCTTATTTGAGAGGTTTTTAAAAAAGAATAATAGGAGTATATTTTATGTGAAAGACATACACCAGCTATAACATTCAAGTGATACCTAAGAGTACAAAAAGGAAAACAAACAAACAAATATCTTCTCCAAATCCAACCCCCTCCCTATAAATCATCATTCTTCTTGGGGGACTATCACTGCAGACATTGCTTTTTGCATTTATACAGCAACTGGGACTATGTTTCTAAAGTTATTTAAATAAAAGATTTTTAATATCAATTGTATTTAACAGAAGAAAGAAGAATTGCCAAGAAACTGAAGAAATTGCTAAACTTCAGATAAATGTTTCTTCACCACAGAGATATTCATTTCTAAAAGTTCTGTCAAAACCAAGAAAACTTTAATTAAAAATGAAAGAGGTGGAAGTCATATTTTTTTAAATTCATATTTGAATTTTGGACAAATGCTGGAATTTATTCATTCACTATCTACCACATGCATGACTCTGCAAAGGCACTGGCAATTTAATAGTGCAATCAATAAACATGAAAATTTCAGATGGGTATGTGTGCTAGGAAGAGAAATAAAGCAGAGTAAAGTGTTAGAAGGGCCAATTAAGATCAGGTAGGCATAGAGAGCTTCTCTGGGGATAAGACAAGGAGCCTGAATGAGAAGGAGAACTAAAGCATGAATACATGTGGAGAAAGAGCATTCCAGACAGAGAGAATTGCAAACGCAGATGCCCTAAGTCTGGTGTCAGTCCATTTTTGTGTTGTTATAAAGGAATACTTGAGGCAGTGTTATTTACAAAGAAAAGAAGTTTATTTGGTTCAGGGTTCTGCAACCTGTACAAGAAGTATGACGCCAGCATCTGCTTCTGGTAAGGGCCTCAGGAAGTTTCCACTCATGGCAGAAGGTGAAGGGGAACTGGTGTGTGCAGATCACATGATGAGAGTAGAAGCAAGAGAGACAGAGGAGGTGCCAGGCTCTTTTCAACAATCAGTTCTGGAGGAACTAACAGAGTGAGAACTCGCTTATTACCATGCAACAAGCCATTCATGAGGGATCCACCCTCATGACCCAAACACCTCCCACCAGGCCCCACCTCCAAGATTGAGGATCAGGTTTCAACATGAGATTTTAGGAGGACAAATATCTAAACCACATCAGCTGGACCAGCTCAGCATGTTACAGCAACAGCAAAAAGGTCAATGTGCTGAGACCTGAGTGAGCAAGGGATAGGAGATGAGAGGAGGCTGGAGGTGAGGATATGCAGAGCCCGATAAGCCTGGGTAAGACATTTAAGGTTTATTCTGTTTGTAATGAGAAGCCATTTGAAGGTCTTGAGCAAGGAAATGACATGACGTGGTTTACATTTTGAAAAGATAGCTCGAAATGAGCCATAGAAAATAGCTCTGGTGGACTAGGGCAAGAGTAGAAGCAGGGAGATAAATTGACAGGTTATTGCTATCTTTCCAAAGGCAGAGCCAAGAAGACCTGCTAGTGAGGGGAATATGGGATATACATTCGCTTCCTAGGGCTTCTGTACCCAAGTAAAACAAGCTGAGTGGCTTAAGACAATGGAAACGTATTGTCTCACAGTTCTGGAGGTTAGACGTCTGAAATCAAGGCGTTGGCAAGATCATGCTCCCTCTGAAACCTGCAGGGCAATATTTCCTTGCCTCTTCCTAGCTTCTGGTGGTTTGCTGTCAGTCTTTGTCATTCCTTAGTGGGCAGCTGCTGTAAATTCAATCTTTGCTTTCATTGTCACACAGGGCATTTCCTGTACATCTTTGTCTTCACATAGCCATCTTCTTACAAGGACGCCCATCATATTGGGCCAGGGGCCCATGCTATTCCAGTATGGCCTCATCTTGACTAATTACACCATTTCCAAATAAGGTCACATTGTGAGGTACTGGTTTCTAGGATTTCAATGTATCTTGTTTTTGTGTTGTTTTGTTTTGGTGTCTGTTGTGGGGGGTTGGGGGCAATATTCAATCCATAACAAGGTGTGAAAGAAAGAGGAAAGTTGAGAAAGATGCCTTGGCTTTGGGCCTAAGCAATGGCATGAATGGTAGTGCCCTATATGGGAATGGGGAAGAATGAATGGGAGAGGTGTGATCAGATTTGTGGGAAGAAGTAAATAAAGAATTGCTTTGAACATGCTATGTTTGAGGTATCTATGAAACAGTTGAGCTGGGAGAATAGAGAAGCCAGTTGTATTTCCAAATTTGGAGGGCAGAATCGGGAAATGGGCTGGGTAAATTTGGAAATCATTAGTGTATTAGGGCTTTTGATGCCATGAAGCTAGATGAGATTGCCTAGGAAGCAAATGCAGGCAAAAGAAAATGATCTAAGAGTTGCACCTTGGGACATCCCAATATTTAGAGGTAGTGAATAAAAGGATTGAACTGAGAATAAGAAGACAGTGACAGAACTGGCAGTGGGGTAGGAGGAAAGGCAGAAGAGTACAGAGTCTCAGAAACCAAATAAGAAAGTATTTCAAGAAAGACAGAGTAACTTAACACTTTAAATAAGCTGCAAGATCTACCAAGATGAGCATTTGGAATTGACCACTAGACTTAACATGGAAGTCATTGGTGACCTTGACAAAAGTTTCAGTTGAGTGGTGGTAATTAGATCTGCTTCAAGAACATGGGACATGAAGAAGGTAAGTAGAGAAAACACTTTAAAGATGGTTTTGCCTTTAGAGAAGATAAATAAGGCTATAATTGGAGGGATATGTGGATTCCAGGGATAGTTATTTTTTATATGGGAGATATTGGGGTATGTTTAATTGGTGACAGGAATGATTCAGTTGAAGGGAAAATTGTTCTTGAAGGAGAGAAATGATCATTAACAAAGCAAAGTATGAGTAGGACAGAGGGATTGGAATCCAAGGCACAAGAATGAAACTTGGCCTTGGGCAGAAGCAGGGAGAGTTTATCCTTTATGAGAGAAGGGAAGACAAAGGATGTAAGTACTGTAGATATAGGTAGGTATGCAGCCCTAGTTATGGAAAATAAGGAGGTTATATTCTGATTACTTCTGTTTTCTTATTTAAAAAAAAAAAAAAAGCTAGATCATTAGCTTAGACTGAAAAGGGGATGAGGGTGAGGTGGGAGGTTGGGAAGAAGGTTGAAGTGGTTATTCAGGAGAATGGACAAAGGAACTGACCAGAAAAATGGATAAGGCTTGCTGAGTTGCATGGTCCTAAATTAGAGCAAGACCATTGAGTATGGTTATGGTTTTATCCAGTCACATTTAACTGCATAGTTACAGATGAAAAAGTAAACAGAGTACTGCCTTTAGCCAAATTAGGCAAGTATGACAGAGGAAGAGAGGGGTGAGAGAGTGAAGTGGTTAAGCAAATGAGTGGTTATAATGATAAACCATGGAATTCATAGATAAAAATGAAAGTAAAGAAATGTAGTAGACTTAATTGATGACTGGGAGGTCCTTATAGGTCAAATAATTGGTAGAATTTAAACTAGAAGAAGTGTGGCAGAAAGATCATAGAATGGGAAACTCGAGTCAAGATTTTGGAGGTGGTGCCATTACTAATAATTGATGGCTGAACTGTGACGGAGGAAAAGAACAGAGAATAAAGGAAATCAAGAAACTGAGAGGTTAGGCTTTTGTATAAGCAGTCTACATGGATGTTGAAGTCACCAAGCATGATGATTATAGAGATAGGCAGTAAACCAATTGCTAACATCCAGTGAATAAATGATCAAAAGAGAATGGCCACAAAGATTGGGCATAAGTGCTACAAAAGGGGTAAATAGGTAGTGTAACTGATAACATTTGCTAAGGGAGTTGGAAGGCTTTAGGGAAAAAGAAAAAGCGTCGGTCAGGCAGCAGCAATGAAAAATCAAGGACACCTACCCCTTTGCTAGGTCCTATAACATTGGGGTATCAGGTTAATGAGGGATTTCTTCTCTCCTTCCCAGCACTGTTCTTCTACCTTTCTCCCCTGCTCACTCATCTTCCCAGATGACCTGTTCACAGCTGAGCACAGGAGGAAAGGGAATTTAGGGAAAGATCTTACTTTGCTGATACCCCTGTGACATCTGGAGGCTCTTTTAGGGATTTCTTGCAGTTTGGGAAACTCCAATGGAAATTTTTATGATGTGGGTGATGCCTTTCCTCTAGCCTGGCTATATATGATTCCAACTCCTGAAACCTGGCATCCAGAGACAGGCCTTGTATACATTCCTGTTAGAGACCCCACTGCCTTCCCAATGGCCCTCCTGGATAAAGTCCGTTGGGCAAAGTCTACATTCCATGCTGGTTTTCCCAATGCCCACATCTGCTGTATGGGAAACCTTCCCGAAAGCTTGACCCTGCCAGTGATGGAAGTGGCACCTATCCCCAAAGCAATTATCTTCCTCTTTGTTCTGCTTCCTGGGGTCAAAAGCCTGCTGCAACCTCCTGCCTTTAGATTTCATAGTCCTGAGTCTACTACCAGTCCACTGTGTCCCTTCAACCCTCAGAACACATATCAAGTTCTAAAGGTGAAGACCTTCACACCAAGCTTGAAGTGATCTCAAAGCATCATCCCTCTCAGCAACTCTCCACAGCCCAGGGAAGGGAAAACTGCCACAGCACTGCTGCCTCGCTCTCCAGAGATATTTTTTTTCTTTCTCTTTTAATGTTCGCTCTTTCAAATACTCCAGGAAAGTGATAGACTAAGGGATCAAAATATAATCCCTTAATATTCTTACACTCCTTTTTTTTTTTTTTTGCAGAGACAAGTGAACATTTATTTGTGGTCCTTTCTTCCTATGTGTATTTCAAGTCTTTTTCAAAACAAGGCCCCAGGAATCTCCAGATTCAATTATGTCCCTGGGCTTGGTCGACCACTGCAGGAGTCTTAGGGAGCCTTGTACAAATGCTAGAGTTACGCATTTACCAACATTAAACCCTAGGATAGAAGACACACAAAAGCAGTACTCCTTCCTTCATGGAATGTGCTGATTTCAGACGAGATGGCAGCCAATGTAGAAAATGCTGGAATTTTTCCTTGGAACTGGATTGTGATGAGAGGTGCTTGCCATGAACATAAACTACTATCTTTTCTTTGACGCTTCCTTTCCAGTTTTTGAAGATAAAGTAGGAAATAATTTTCTCTAAAGATACTCAGTAAAAATTCCAAACAAAAAAACAGAAACACATGCTTCCACTTCACTGATAGAAATTTACTGCAGTTTGGCACCTGGGTCTAGTTAAGCAGGCAGATGAACTGATGCGTTCACCCCGATAGCCAGGTATGCCCACTCCTTGAGGAAGCCCACTCTATTGTTGGTACCATGATGGGTCACCGAGAGATGGAAAGGGCATAAGAACCATGAGATCTCCTGGAAATGCTTCCCTGGGAAGGCAATTTCATGAATGAGATCTTCCAAACAAATGACACCAAACTTCCCCGGGTGCTCCTCAATCACTGTTTTGTCTGTCAGAGGGAGGGACTTATTCTTGACCTTGGCTTGTCCGCGTTTCAAAATGAGTTCCAGGACAGACATCAGATTTGGAAATCCCCAGGTCACATAAGGTTCCACTATACACAGCATTTTTAGGTTCTGGGAAGTGACTTTTACAAAGACACCAGTAAAAATTTTCTTCAGGCAGTCTTGCGATGGTTCTCTGCACCAGTAAGTTCACACCATCAAGCCTTTCAATGCGTACAACAAAGCCAAGGAATGTTTATCTGGCAATTCCAAGGTACGAGGTTTCACTTCTAGTCATCTGAGATGCACCTTGTCATGTTTCTGCTGCCAGAAATCATGTAGGAATGATTCCAGTCGCTTAAACCTGAACTCTTTTCCTTTCCTCTGCTCCTTCTTTGCCAAAAGTGGCTGCTTTGCCTGGGTGGCTTTGAGGGCTTGATAAACCTTCCCCTTTTTCAGGAGATTCTCTGGAACCAAAGAGATTTTTCTTTGCTCTTGCTCTGCCATCTTTCTAGTGTTGCAGCTACTGCTTTTTGAGACAGGGTCTCACTGTCGCCCAGGCTGGAGTGCAGTGGTGCAATCTCAGCTCATTGCAACTTCCGCCTCCTGGGTTCAAGAGATTCTCCTGTCTCAGCCTCCCGAGTAGCTGGGACTACAGGTACATGCCACCTTGCCCAGCTAATTTTTGTATTTTTAGTAGAGACAGGGTTTCACCATATTGGTCAGGCTGGTCTTGAATTCCTGACCTCAGGTGTTCCACCTGCCTTAGCTTCCCAAAGTGCTGGGACTATAGGCGTGAGCCGCCACATCCAGCCTCTTATATTCTTAATATAAGAATATTTTTAGCCATTCCCTCCAAGAGTTCTGCAAATGTAGTCCAGCACCAAACTTTGAAACATAGGGAAAGGTGGCACCTAGTGTTTTATCCTTAGCCTTAGGAACCTCTCCAGATACCCAGACAGGAAAAGTTCAGTATTAACATGCTACTACATTAGTAATTAATATTCTCATCCTTCTTCACTCCTAACAAAATTTAGATTTTGTTAATAATTTTTACTTCCCAATGTTTATAAATCTTGGATTTGGTTCTATAAGTATAACTCCCACAATAAAAGGACTACCAGTGTGTTGGGTTATTTTTTAAACATTTTCATTCCTCAGGAGGGAGGGGTGTTTAATTTCTTGGTTGGCTAGATTTCATTGTCAGTTAGGTTGTTTTGCTCACATATGCTTTACTCACATTATGTCTAAAAAAGACCTTTGCTCAGATACTCAAAAGATATCTTAACTACATACACTACTCACATGTCACATTTTCTTCTGCTCAACACCTTATAGATATTGCTCCATTGGCTTCAACTCTAAATGATCCTCTAGTCCTTATATAGTGGACTCTTCTTTTGTGAATTGGAGAAATCAATGACAGCCTTGATTTTACAGCTGAACAGTAGGTATTCATGTTCTTGTTTTCTCCCAAGTAAAGCTCATACGTACTATAATTCTCATTGGAGTATTTCCCTCATATGGTCTTCATACGCGAGAGATGATTAAATTGGTAGAAAATTATCAGGTCAAACCCTCTTTTCCCTTGAACTTTAGACATTGTTCCATTGTGTTCTGGCATTGAATATTGCTATGAAAAAGTATTAGGTCAATGAGATTTTGTTCATTTGTAGGTATCCTGATTTTTCTGCCTAGGTACTTGAAGAGATCTTTCTTCTTTTTAAAAAGGTTTATAAGACATATATGCACCAAAAATCATATGAAAAAAAGTTCATCATCATTGATCATTAGAGAAATGCAAATCAAAACCACAATGAGATTCCACCTTACACCAGTCAGAATGGCTATTACTAAAAAGTAAAAAAATAACAGATGCTGGCGAGGGTAGGAAGAAAAAGGAATGCTCACACATTGCTGGTGGGAGTGTAAATTAGTTCAGCCATTGTGAAGGACAGTGTAGTGATTCTTCGAAGACCTAAAGACAGAAATACCATTCTACCCAGCAATCCCATTGCTGAGTATATACACAAAGGAATATAAATTGTTCTATTATAAACACACACAGATGCCAATGTTCACTGCAACACTATTCACAATCACAAAGACACAGAATCAACCTAAATGCCTATCAATGATAGACTGGATAAACAAAATGTGGTACCTATACACCATGGAATACTATGCAGCCATAAAAAGAATGAGACCATGCCCTTTGCAGAGACATGGATGGAGCTGGAGGCCATTATCCTTAGCAAACTAACACAGGAACAGAAAACCAAATGCTGAATGTTCTCACTGACAAGTGGGAGCTAAATGATGAGAACACATGCACACACACAGGGGAACAACACACACTGGGACCTATTGAAGGGTGGAGGGTGGGAGGAGGAAGAGGATCAGGAAAAATAACTAATGGGTACTAGGGTTAATATCTGGAAGATGAAATAATCTGTACAACAAACCTCTGTGACACAAGTTTACCTATGTAACAAACCTGCACATGTACTCCTGAACTTCAAAGTAAAAAAAAAATTAATTATTTAACAACTTGTGTTCAGTAAATTCTAATGTTCCGCATCAGCACGCTATATCATTTTGTCAATATTTCCTGAAACATGGTGGGTTCTTTCAATATGCATATTAGATTTTTATTTATTTCAAGGAAAAATTTATTCTATCACAACTTTGGCTATTTTTTTTGGTGTCACTTGTTTCTATGTCATTTATTCTATAGTTTCTTGCACATAATTTATTTTATTGGATGATGTTGGATCATCTTCATTAATCACTTATATCTATTAGTCCTTCTTGAACTGCTTTTCTCTCTTGATTATTCTCAGCACTCAGTTGAGCCTTTCTTCTATGTTAGCAATTCAATTTTCAGCTATGGCCATTCTAATCCTTGAAAATTCTAATTTAGTTATAAATTATGTAACGCATTGGGTGTTTTTGTTTCTCTGCATTCCTCTTTTTCTTCTTATTCTGTTTTTCTTTTTAAATCTGTTGTCAAAAACTTGTTTAATAAAATTCGTAGTTTTATTAAGCTCTTTAGAGTAAAATACTGTCAGGTAATCTTTCCTGTAAGTTGTCCTCTTTTGCAGACTGTTTATCAGCCTTTAGTGTGCTAGATTGATCTTACCTTTTCCTGTACTATTTTAATAAAACCATTATTTTTCTTGTTAACAGTTACAGAATTGTTCTGTGTGCCAGACTCTGTTCTCTGCAATTTCCATATGTTAATCCTCTAATTCTTATAACATAACCCTATTAGGCAGATACAATTATTTGCTCCATTTTAAAGACGATGAAACTGTGCGTTTGAATAATTACTATGATGTTTCTTTTCATTTTGCTCAGGCTTATGTGGGCGCTTCCATCCACACCTTTTCCTTGCTACAGTTTAGTACAGATGAGTTCTCTTTGGCACCATGTTCACCTTAATATTATACCTGTTTATCTTCCCTGTCCAGCTATAGTCTGGGGACTTGGAGTAATACGACCTATTATTTCTATAACCACAGAATTTGGAAAGAGGGGAAGAAAGACAGAACTCCCCATTCAAATGTTATATAAAATATCCTGGGTTTGTTACCCTTAACTAAAAATCTAATAAAGATCTCTAAGTTCAGCAAAGAGCCTTGAAAAAATCAATATTCCTATATTTTTTCTCTGCATTAGATGCCATCCTAGGATGACTGAAACTGAAGCTTTTTCTCTTGAGAATTTACCTTTATGTTTCCTCCAAATAGCTCACTCACCTCCCTAGTGTATTTCTTCTGAAATTTGGGATTTAAGGGGAAATTCTCAAGATGTGTTAACAAGTCCATCTTCTTTCCCCAATGTAGCGTTGAGGTGGGGTAGAGGCCATGTTAAGACACACATGGAATCTTTCCAGTAAGGTTGATTTCCTTCTTAGCACCCCATTTTTAAACTTAGGACAGGAAATGGTATCCCTTCCTGCTTTCCTTTTTTATTATTTCACTATTTTTTATTTATGTGTTCAGGTAATAGGAAGTTTCTATGACCCGGATTCATCCTGCTATCTTCACCAAAAGCTTGACTGGTACTTTATGACATTAAATAAATATATCTTGTAACCAACGTTTGCTTTTCCGCAGAACAGAATATTTCCATTTTATCATAAAAGCCTTGTACATGTAAGGTATCAAAGTACTGAGATTCAACTACAAGACAAGTCTTATGTTTTGTTTCATTTTTTATATGTCTATTCTATGAACTAAGTATCACTTGAAAAAACACAGTCTTCAAAACTGTTAGCACTTTTCAGACTAGGGGACTTCAGAATTTTCCTCCTTTTCGTATGGTTACACTGGTAAAGATACTTTAGTCATAGATAGTTTCTGGACATAGTCTTCCTACAATCTAAGAATAGAAGTTGATCCTTTAAAATCAGACTTAGAAAAATAAATAAAAATTTACAAAAATAAAATTACATACAGGAACTTAAACCTTTACATTTTTGTGTAAAATGAATACACAAAAACTCTCGAAAGAAAAATGTTCCCATTACATATGTTTTAAGTGAGTTTCTCCCCTTGGAAGCCATCTCTGAGGAGATATTTTTTAAATGTTTTAAAATATAGCCTCTACAGTGTTTTTCCCAATTGCTAAGTTGAGACCTGATTCATACTTCTGATTTTGCTCTTTGGGATGGGAGAAGGGCGAATAGAAATGATGATTAATTGCAAACAAACCACTTCCGCGAAGCCACAGCAGGGGGAGGGCAAAATCAGATGCCTTCTGATTCGATTTGAGGAGGAGATTTGCTCGTCTTCCTTCTTTGGTTTGTGTTTTTGGCTTGTGTCTGTCATTTGGCCCCCAACCGGGATGTGTTTTTACATTCATTTTGTGTTTAGAAAAGATATATCCAATCAAAAGGTTTAAGCTGCTCTTGACACTAATAAAGTGGATGAAGATAAAAAAGGAAAATGTAGTGTGTTAGTCTGTTTCATGCTGCAATAACAGCACAGGGCTCACTGTATTACCAGGGTTAGGGCTCAGTGTGTGACCAGGACTGGGGTTCAGTATGGACCAGGGTCAGGGCTGAATGTGTGACAAGGGTTGGGGCTCAGCTTGTGATTACAACCAGAGTTCCATCTGGAGCTGCTGTCATAAGCTAATGTTTTAAGGGCCTTGGCTTCCCCTTACAGCAAGATCACAAGGGCTCAGGGACTGCCTGCTGAGAGCAAGGTAAGGTAATCCTTAAGAGAATGGGCTGTGGAGTAAGGCTGGTTCAAATCCTGACTCACTACTTGCCAGCTCTCACCCTGGGCAATGTCCTGAGCCTCTAAAGGTTGCATTGCTCATCTGTAAATGAAAATAAGAGGATGCACCTGTGTTAGTTCATTTGCGCTTCCATAGCAGGATACCTGAGACTGAGTAACTCATAAAGAACAGAAATTTGTTCTCTTTGAGTTCTGGAAGCTAGGAAGTTCAAAATGAAGGTGCTGGCATCTGGTATGGGCTTTCTTACTGCATCCTCACATGGCAGAAAGCAGAAGGGCAAGAGAGCACTAACTCCCTTCCTCAAGGGCATCTAGTAATCTCATTTATGAGGGAGAAACACTCATGGGCTAATCACCCCCTAAAGGCCTCATCGTTTAATACTGTCACATTAGTAACACCTGAATGTGAGAGGGAACATAGTCAAACTAGGTATGTCGACTTATCCATTCCTAAGGCTTCAATGCCAGGGACTTGTTGCGTCTTTCAGCTACATCTCTCTCCTGAGCTCCAATGCCTATTCAACTTCTCCATGCAGAGGGGTCTCAAATTCAGCATGTCACAAACCAACCTCAGCTTTGGCCACACTCACACTCATCAAACTGCCCTGGACCTCTCCTTTTCTCAGTGGATGGTGTCACTTAGGCCAACCAGAAACTTAGGAATCAATCTTGACCCTTCCATCCTCTTCCTCAAGTCCAATCAGGAAGCAGGTTATGTAATGTAATTATACATTTTTTTTTTTTTTTTTTTGAGATGGAGTTTCACTCTTGTTGCCCAGGCTGGAGTGCAATGGCACCATCTCGGCTCACCACAACCTCCACCTACTGGGTTCAAGCAATTCTCCAGCCTCAGCCTCCCGAGTAGCTGGGATTACAGACATGCACCACCACACCTGGCTGATTTTTTTTTTTTTTTTTTTTTTTTTTTTTTTTTTGTATTTTTAGTAGAGACAGGGTTTCTCCATATTGGTCAGGCTAGTCTCAAACTCCTGATCTCAGGTGATCCGCCTGCCTCGGCCTCTCAAAGTGCTGGGATTACAGGCATGAGCCACTGAGCCCGGCCATGTAATTCTACTTCTAAAACATCTCCCAGGGGCATCCCTTTCTATCACTGTTGCTACTGCCATGCTTTAGGCCTCTTTATCTCTTGTCTAAGAGATCAGAATATTCCAGTTAGTCCTATGGTAGATGGTGTTTACCAAGGTAGCTGTGCCAATGTCTCCATCCCCCAGGTCTTATGCAATTATGACCTTGCCTCCCCCACATCAAGAGGTAGAGTCTATTTCCCTTCTTCTTGAGTCTGAGCTGACCCTGTGACCTATTTCAACCCATGAAAGCAGCATGGTTGTAATGTGGAAGTAACTTCCAAGTCTGGCCATAAGACATCTGCCTTTGCACTTGGAATGCTCCCTCCTGGAAGCCAGGCCCTGTATAATAAGCTCAACTGCCCCCAAACCACCATTCCATGAAGAATCCTAAGTAACTCCTTTCCCACTAGAGAGAGAGAGAGGCCATGTGGAGGAGCACCAGGGTGCCAGGCAGAAGGATGGGGCTTTCTCAGACCTTCCAGTCCAGCCCAACCACCAGTTAAGCCATAGCCAAACCATGCAGAGCAGAACTTTCCAGTCCTACCCTGCCTGGATCCCTGACCCACAGCAAGTGAGGAGCAAATAAAATGTTATTGTATAAAACCACTACATTTTGGGGTAATTTATTATACAGCAATTGATAACTAAGACAGTTCCTCTGCCTCTAGTCCTGCTACTCTAGACCCTTGCCATCTTGCCACCAGCACTGTGTTCCTGAACTCTGCTGGGACCATGCCACTCTTTCCTATAGAATTCACGCCAAGCTTCTTAACCCTTTACTAAATATCTTCTTAGTCAGCCCCCTTCTCTCCTGCCCAACTTCAGCTTTTGTCACTCCTTTTTCCACACCTGCCTTTCCCAGTTCTCTCAACACCCCTGACATTCATCACCCCATGAGTTGTACCATGTGATCCTATATGCCTAGAATAACCTTCCTTCATCCAAACTATACCTGGTATAAACCCAATGCCTCTGAAGTCTTAGAGGACCAATAGCCTTCACCTATGAAACACCTCTGCTAGCGCCACTTGTCTACTGTCCCCTTTCTAGACCTCACCATATGCTGGAATCACTAGGATACACTGTTAACAATACACATTTCTCAACTTCTTCTCAACCTACTGAATCATGGCCTGTGGATGAGGCCTACAAATATGAATTTTTGAGGTACCTCAAGAGTTACAGACACAGCACAGTAGAAACTGGTGTTAGGGCTGACTCCCTTCCTCAAGGGCATCTAGTAACCTCATTTATGAGGGAGAAACACTCATAATTATTTGCCGAGTTGCCTCTTTTCACCACTAGGCTGCCGTTCCCATAGGGCAGTAACCGCCCACTTATCTCTGTGTCCGTGGGTTTAGCCTCCTCCCCTGTTGAGTATAGGAACGAAGGAGTGGCTTTCAGGAGGTCTGAAATGCAAGTCAGAAAGGCCAGGAGATCAATGTCCTTCTTGAAGGAAAAAAGAAACCAAAGAAGCCAGGAACTGGACCTCAGTTCTTGTGCCCATCACCTACAACTCAGCACGGTACTTCCCACACTTGTCCCTTTAGTAAGCCCCCAGAATACAGAGACTGCATCTCTATCTCAGAGCCTGGTCTAGTGCTAGGAATATAATAACCGTCATAAAAATTGATGGAATGAAAGTTTCTTGTAAGCCAAGAGGAAACAGACCAGTTCTGATGGAGGCTTCTCCTACGGTTGGTTTCAGGCCATGTCGCTGAGGCTTGGTCTTGGTAATACTGATCTTAGCTGTTCATAGACATTCCCTTCCACACTTCATCCAGTTCTGAAAGGGCTAGATACCAGTTAAGTGTCTGCCCTGCATAAAAGATTTGTCTACAGCTACCTATGAATTCTTGTTTAATTTTCACTCATAAAATGCTTCTGGACATCTCTGTGTCTGAGGGTGCCACGTCATTATATCAAATCCCATGAATATATCCAGAAAGGTTAATGTTTATTTATGTGGCTGGGTTCCACCCTAAGGAGGCAACCTCTAGCTAAGTGTTCAAGAGAACAGTTGCTGATTTATTAAGACAAATAGAAGCATTAATGACACAAAATCAGTTGAAAGGGAAATCAAGTGATGGAGTGTTTTCCTGACCAAGACATACTCTCTTTTGCACTAAATATTCAAAAGGCAGTTAAGTTGGCATCAATTCACTGTAACTATTTATTTCTTGAAGTCAGATTTTATATATTCTTACCCATCTTTACAGATTTTCTGTTAAAAAAATGTTTTTCTCAGAGATGTGTTTCTGGAGAACAATGAGAATGATAGAGTTTTCGATTATGCAGAATCATTTTCATATTTTAACAAAGAGATCCAGAGTTTAAATTGGAGTCAGCCCTAGAGGGAGCTACGTCAATAAACAAATAGTCCTTGATGCCTTTAAGGGTCCTGAAAATGTTTCATGCACTAGCTGGCAAGCAAACATGACCAGCTCTTTTCCTTTAATTTAAAGCCATTTATCCACTGGCGGGTTTGATATTTGGGCTGAGAGTGAACTGAAAGCCTGCCAGCCAGTGATGCTCATTAATTCAGAGCTTTCCTGCAGAACCTCATTCCTGTTTTTTTGTAGCACGGGCTCCCAGGATTTCCTGCCAAGTGGGACATGGCCTTGTACCCGCACCTGCAGGCTTCTCAGAGAAGCTTGTTTTTCCCAGTGAGGTGTCACACCACGATCAGCCCAACTGTAGCACAACAGACTTTAAGCATGTAAAGTTTTCACTTTTCTTGGATCAGAGGTTCGGCTCTCAGATTTAGTACTTGAATTGAATAGCTGTGCAAGAAAGAAGCTGATGTGAACATCATGCACTTAGTTTCTATCTCACTGCATTTATTTAAAGAATGTGTTTGAGAACCTGTCATACACCAGGCACAGTTCTAAATGGTGAGGATACAGACAGTAAGGAAAACAGACCATGTGCCTGCCTTCATAAAGCTTACATCATTTGTGGAGAAAGACAGACCATAAATAAGTATAACTTCAGATGGTGAACTGTGCTATGAAGAAGATAAAACAGAGTAATGAGGTAAAGAGAAGGAAGTGTCTCTGAAGATGTGATATTGGAGCAGTGACCTGAGTGTTGAAGAGAAGCCAGCTGTGCAGGAATCTGGGGGAAAAACACTCCATGCAGAGGGAAAACGCAAAGGTTCTGTGGCTAGAACAAATTTGGAAGATCTGGGTGTTTGTGAAATAGAAAATAATAATAAGTTATTATTATCTAAATCTATTATGTAAGTATAATATTTATATTATTTAAATGATATACATTATATAATATATAATTAATATACTGTTATAATGTGTTATTGCAATGTAAACATGTATTACATATATGTAATGTGTGAGCAGCATCATGCAGTGGGGAGGGCAGGGGGAGTGTTCCCCCTGGAGTGAGTAAAATGATGAGGTTAAGTAACCATACATGATAAGCTTTTATACAATGTCTTTATCTCTCCACTCAATTTAGAATCTCTAGTACATGTGCATTACTTGGAATGCCAGGTATAAGGCAACAGCTGTTTATTCATTTCATATTTATTCAATACTTACTTTGTGCCACATGGAAGGCTAGAATAGGGATCAACAAACTTTTTCTGTAAAGACTATGAGAGTGAATATTTTAGGCATTGTAGGCCACATAGGCTGTCTCTCACATACTGTTTTGTTCTTACCATGCTCTAAAAATGTAGAAACCGCTCTTAGCGTTAGGCCTGTACACAAACAGGCTGCAGGTTAGGTTTCACCTGTGGGCTATAATTTGCCAACTCCTGGACTTAAGATGAACAAGACATGTCCCTACCTTTAAAATGTTCTAAATCTAGTAGGGAAGAAGATAAGAAATTATAATACAAAGTGAAAGAGATGACTTCACAGCAGAATGAGAGGAAGAGAACTTCCTGTATTGTTACAAGGAAGGGCACTTAACCCTATATTGGAAAACCAAAACATGCTTCCTACAGGAAGTGCCATCTAAGGTCATGAGTAGAAGATGACCAGGTCAAGAGGGGAAAGTGAATATTCCAGGTTGAAAGCCAGCACTGGCAAAAGCCTGGAAACAAAAAAGATCACAGGACAAATTCTGGAAACTGCAGATCTCTTCACTGTCTTTAAAACCAAGAGCTAGAAACTCAAATTTCTATAGAGGCCAGATGGGTACAAATCATAGAGTACATAAAGCAGGCTATGGAAGGAGCCACAGCTCAGCAAAAACACTGCTGATCTTGGTGCCAGTGGCGGGGACACAGTAGGAGGTGATGGAGACAGTGCCCTATGGGGCAGCTGGTGCTTAGCTTCTGCCAACTGGCGATGTGGCCCAATGTTAGCAAATCTGATTTTTCAGAAGACAGAAGAAGATGTTGATATCTTCAATAGTTTTGAAGTTTAAATATCTTTGAAATATTCCATATTGACACTTGCCTGTAGTCCCAAATAGTTGGGAGAATTAAGTGGGAGGATCACTTGAGCCCAGGAGTCTGAGGCTGCAGTGAGCTGTAATCATGCCACTGCACTCCAGTCTGGGTGACAAAAAGAGACCCTGTTTCCAAAAATTTATATATACATATATAAAATATATACTTTTTCCCAAAGATTGGTGATGCATTTGTATTCATTTTAACCAGTGTGAAGGTAAATATTTTGTAGGTCTTAAAAAACATGTCTGCATGCCAACTTTGGCCCCCTGGCCTTTGGTTTGCAGGCTCTGGGCTTCATCAAAAAGGGCCAGAGATGAGACTAAAGAGTCAGTCAGGATCATGTATACCGGCAGGAGAGGGGAGGGAAGGGGAGGGGAGGGGAAGGGAGGGGAGGAGGAAGAAGAAGAAGAAAGAAGAAAAAGAGGCAGCAGAAGAGGAAGAAGGAGGAGGAAGACCAGAGGAGGAGGAGAAAAGAAAAAGGGAAAACTGGCCACATCTCAGAGCTCAGGTATAATTTGGTGCTATGGTGCATTTTTTTTTTTTGAGACGGAGTCTCGCTCTGTCCTCCAGGCTGGAGTGTGGAGTGCAGTGGTGCGATCTCGACTCACTGCAAGTTCCGCCTCCCGGGTTCACGCCATTCTCCTGCCTCAGCCTCCCCAGTAGCTGGGACTACAGGCGCCAGCCACCATGCCCGGCTAATTTTTTTTTTTTTTTTTTTTTTGTATTTTGTAGTAGAGACGGGTTTCACCGTGTTAGCCACGATGGTCTCAATCTCCTGACCTCGTGATCTGCCTGCCTTGGCCTCCCAAAGTGCTGGGATGACAGGCGTGAGCCACCACGCCCGGTCGCATTATGTGTTTTTTAAGGGAGAGGTCATGTGGATCAGCTAAGCTGTGAAAGTTGGACTTGTTTTTTTCAAGAAATGAGTCTGTTTATTTATTCCTTCATTAGCAAATATTTACTGCACACCAACCATGCACCAGCTCCCTTCTAGGCATTTAGTGTATATCAGTGAACAAAGCAGACAATCATCCTTGCCCTCAAAGAATTTCTGTTCCAGGGAGTAAGAGGTCGTAGAGTAAAACAAAATCATCAAACGTAAATACACAAATCAATGTTTTAGGAGATCATAGGTTCCATAGGGGAAATAAGGGAGGGCATGAGAGATAGAGAGGAGGTGGAGAGAAACATGTAGTTACAACTTTGAGTAGACGAGTCAGAGCAGGCCTCCTGGAGAACAGAATTGCAGATGAGGCAGTAGGCCATGCAGATGTCTGAATCAGAATTACAGCAGAGGGAACAGCCAGAAGGCCCTGAGGACGGAGTGTGCCTGGTGTGTTAGAAGACCTACTAGGAGACCCTGTAGCCAGAGGATGAACGGGAGAAAGCCGTAATAGCAGCAGTAACAGTGGAAGATAGAAAAGATAGTATTGGCTAACTCCTGCAGCTGTTTGCATATCCGTGGGAAGAAGAAAACCTCCAGCACCCACAAAAGCCTCTCTATGAAGATGCTGTCTCCAGCAACTGTTCCAAGGAGGCTATCAGCTTCCAGGCAGGCCCCAGGGCACTCTAGCCTGAGCCTGACACCTCGGAATCCTAGATTCCTAGACCAGTCAGTGGTCCTCAGACTACGGAAGGTATATCTCTAGGGGTTGGTGGAGACTTTTTAAGAGATACCTGGACATGGATGAGCTTAAAGGAATCATCACCCAACACTCAGCCTCTGTGTAATCTGTACTAGAGCTGATCTGCCAAAGAATGACACCCTTCCTCACCAACCCTTTGTCCACTTGACAAAAGAAAGGTAAAGAGCATGCCCATCCTATTCTCACTACGAGGCATTGTCGAGGGTATAAAAGCCTCCAGAGAGCCCAGCAGGGGAAAGTCCCCCAGTGAGTCACTGCAGCATCAGATCCTTGGGGCTCTCGGCTTTCCTGCTTACTTACTTTCCTGTTGGGGTGCAGGAGTATTAGGCACACAGCCTCCATGGGATGTTTTGAATTAGGTAAGAGTAGAGAGCAGTAGTGAGTAATAACAATTTTCGTTTAAAGACTTTGCCTCTCCTGTCCCCAGGCTATTGTCATTGCTCTTAAGGGAGAATCTTCTTAGAGCAAAGTAGACAATGCAGGCAGACAGAGGGAATTTTACAACCCGCCTCTTCCACATATTTAAACAAAGGCAATCACCTGACAAGGTGGATGCTTTGCAGCTACACCTCCACCTGCCAGCCACCATGCTTTCCATGAACTCCACCGTGTTACTTGGTACAGATTAAGGAATAAGCTTTTGTGGAGAGGAGAATATTCACAAGGCCTGAGCCAGTAAGGGAAGAGGAGCCAGGCTCCCAGGTTCCTGTGGGTGGTGGCCTGGGGATTCACTGGTCACGCAGCCCATGTCTACCCTCCAGGGGAGGAGCTGTGCCTGGAACTGGGTCATTTTATAGAGCAGCCGTAAGAAAGCAGCCTTGCCCATGGGGGACAGGTTGTTTGGGGCTTGGCATTTGGCTCTGATGTGCCAGTTGTTTACTGGGGTTGTCTGGCCTGCAAGCTGGCCGGCACCTGGGGCCTTGTAAAGTCCAGCCCTGCCTATCAGGGAAGGAAGCCACCAATCCCTATACCTCCCCAGGGACTAAATAGCAGGGACAGGGAATCCCCTCCTTTTCTTTGCTCATTTCCAATTTCTCCTTCCCAATAAAGCTCCTAAACCCATACCATGGGACACTGTGGAATTTGTCTAGAGCCCTGTACATTGGAAGTGGTGACCCCAAGGGACTCAACAGTCCCTTGCAGATGAACACTGCAGAGAGAAACCCTGCATGCTGAGGTTATGGCCTTTTGGAAAGAGCAGAATAGATGAAGTAGGTTACTCCAGGGTGGGACGCGTTCCCCGTGGAGTAAAAGATGTCACTGGGATAGCAATCAGGCTTGGCTGGACCACTTCGAATGGAGCATGACATTGGAAGAATAAATGATCAAGTGGCTTTCGTGTCTAAAAGTCAACACAGCCCTGGAGGGAAAGTCATTCAGCACTAGGGGATGGTGGCTGGGGGCTGCGTAGTCTGTCCGAAGGCACCAATATCCTCCCACCCACCTATGTGTCATAGGTCTCTAGGAATCCCCTCCAAGATTGCTAGCAGGGTTGCGGCAGCCTGACACCTTAGAAATCACCAAGGAGTTTCAGGAGGCCTGGTATAGATAGGATGTAACAACACTTTAAAAAATTAGGGTTCCCTGTCCCTCGGTTAAACCATCACCGCAGGAGGAATGGCTGGATGCAGATGTGAGTTTGCATCCAAAGAGTCAAGTAAATCTGCAAGCAGGCAGGCAATAGGGAGGGGTGACCCAGAGCTGCTATAGAGCATGTGACTGGACTGATCCCAGGAGGAGTGGGGGACACTCGTGCCTTCTGGAGATAGGTGTCTGGGAGCAAAGAGTTCTCCAAGATGCTGAATCCTCTGGGAGACAGTCTGCCAAGTAGGATGAATCCCTTTCTAGAATGGAGGGGTGGGAGGAAGAATTAGTTCTGGGCTTTGGGCCAAGTTCATGGGGAGTTGACCAGTCACTGAGTCCCAAATGGGACTCAGAAAGTTCAGATTGAAGTGAACAGAGTTAGATGGGATAGGAAAATTAAAGCAATTGTTGAGGAAAGAAAATATTCAGAAAATATTCAAGGAGCAGGAGGAAATCATGTAGGAAATCAGGGTGAGGAGTTTCTGGAGGGGAAGACCCACCTCTCCCTAGAGGTCAGGGTCCATCCTCCACAACCCCCTTGCTCAGAGCTGCTCACAGATATTGTTGACAGCATCTGGCGCCACCCCCATCAGGTACCAAGAGTTCTCTCCCCTGCTCTGAGTCCGCTCAGGCATGGGGCACTGGGGCTTCCCCATCACCTTCATCCAAGGGAGGCATTACACCAAAAATCAGAGGAACCCCAGATATTCAAACGTTCAGCATTTTTCACCTCCTATTAGCCAAAGAGAAAACTATAGCATAACTTCCAGACTGATTCATTTTTAGCAATTGGATATTGCTCTCTTTCACTTGCCATATAAGGAAACTTTGATCATGCTGTTTCATAAAATTGATGGGAGTTATTTCTCATCTTTATATTTGACTTTTGTTTAACTATTCTCCAAAGCAGAAAAACAATGTTTGATACATGCACGTATCCATATTTAGCAGACCTAGTTTACAAAAGTCCTTTGACATATATATAACAGTGGCCTATACAAATTCAGAGCAGAGGCACTGCATATGGATTTATGATCTTGTTCTTATTAACATTGTGAAACGGATAAATCACATTAGTGCGGCATCATTTTAATCTTGACTTGACTGATTTTATCATCTATCCTACAAGATGGGTTCCATAATTTTTTGCCAGTAGTATTTATAGTAGTCCTTGAAATGCTTATTAACGTGTTTGGGTGAATTGAAAAAGCAATGTCAGATTTTTATCTTAAGAGAAAATAAGAATTATTTGTCTGATTGGTTTTACAGGGAGGATTGACTTTGCCAAGTAGATTATATGGAAGTTATTTTTCACATATTTAATAAACCAAATCTATAGTTCCAGGATTTTGTTGAGAATACATTCAAAGCACATGATAACAGAAAAGCACTATATAAAAGTAGAAGGAAATTAATAACATATTGATCTTTTCCAACAATTAAAAAAATACATCTGATTAAACAAGGTGCCTCTAAGAAAAAGAATAGCTGGGATTATTAACAGTTAATTGACAGTATTGTAAAAGCCTTTTTTGTATACGTCCCAGGAATTGAAATAGGGAATCAGGCTCTAATGAATGAACAACAGATCCTTTTCCATGTCAGGCAGTTCCCAACTCTTTGCTCTTAACAAAATTAAAAATAATCTTGATTATAAATTAGTGTATAATTTTTGACAAATAACTCAAAAGGTAGTCAAACGATCAAGTGATGGTGATATAGCAAATTTCCATTTCTGTGTACTTTTTATGTGAACGTATTTTCTCAGTGCTTACATCTATAAAAAAAGAGTAGTGATAATACAGATGTTGGACTCTGCTTCATTGCATAAATGTTATATTCATACAGAAATATATGAAATAATTAGGAAAATGTCTCATCATCTCATTAACACATGTATTTCCAATGAAAATTACGTATATTTAATACAGTCATGTATCAACGCCAAGGATATGTCCTGAGAAAGGCATTGTTGGTTGATTTTGTTGTTGTACGAACATCACAGAGTGTAGTTACACAAACCTAGATGTATGGCCTACTTCACACCTAGGCTATATGGTACAGCCTATTTCTTCTAGGCTACCAACCTCTACTGCATATTAGTGTACTGAATACTGCATGCGATTGCAACATACTGGTAAATTTTTGTATATCTAAACATTGAAAAGGTACAGTAAAATTACAGTATGAAAGATTTTTAAACAGTACACTTCTCTAGAGCACTTCCCATGAATGGAGTTCGCAGGACTGGGAGTTGCTCTGGGTCAATCAATGAGTCATTGGTGAATGTGAAGGTCTAGGACATTTCTGCACACTGCTGCAGAATTTATAAACATTGTGCATTTAGACTTTATTTTAAAATATGTGTTTTCTTCAAAAATAAATGAACCTAAGCACACTGTAACACTTTTACTTTATGAACTTTTTCATTTTTTCAACTTTTTGACCCTTTTGTAATAACACTTAGTGTAAAACACACATTGTACAGCTCTACAAAACATTTTTCTTTTTTTTAGACAGAGTCTCCTCTGTCACCCAGGCTGGAGAGTACAGTGTTGTGATCTCACCTCACTGCAACCTCCACCTTCTGGATTCAAGCGATTCTCCTGCCTCAGCCTCCCAAGTAGCTGGGATTACAGTTGCGTGCCACCATGCCCAGCTGATTTTTGCATTTTTAGTAGAGATGGGGTTTTGCCAAGTTGTCCAGGATGGTCTCGAACTCCTGACCTCAGGTGATCCACCCACCTTGGCCTCCCAAAGTGCTGGGATTACAGGGGGGAGTCACCGACCCAGCCAAAACATTTTCTTTCTTCATGTTCTTATTCTATAAGCTTTTTTAATTTTTAAAAATATTTTTAAGTTTTTTTACTTTTAAACATTTTTTGTTAGAAACTAAGACACAAACGCATGTTAGTTTACCTAGTCTACACCAGGCCAGGATCATCAGTATCACTGTCTCCCACCTCCGTATTTTATCCCACTGGAAGGTCTCCAGGAGCAATAACATGCATGGAGCTGCGTCATCTCTTGTGATAACAATGATTTCTTCTGGAATCCCTCCTGAAGGACCTGCCTAAGGCTGTTTTACATTTAACTTTTTTAAAAATTCTACTTATTACTCTTTCTACTTAAAATTGCACTCCAAAATAGCAATAGAAAGTATAGTATAATACATACATAAGCCAGTAACATAGTTGTTTATTATTATTATCAAGTATTATGTACTGTACATAACTGTATGTGCTTTACTTTTGTTTTTTTTTTTGTTTTTTTTTTTTTTTTTTTTTTTGGAGACGGAGTCTTGCTCTGTTGCCCAGGCTGGAGTGCAGTGGCACAATCTCGGCTCACTGCAACCTCCGCCTCCCGGGTTCAAGCAATTCTCCTGCTTCACTCTCCCGAGTAGTTGGGACTACAGGTACATGCTGCCACACCCAACTAATTTTTTGTATTTTTAGTAGAGATGGGATTTCACCATGTTGCCCGGGCTGGTCTCAAACTCCTGAGCTCAGGCAATCTGCCCGCCTTGGCCTCCCAAAGTGCTAGGATTACAGGTGTGAGCCACCGTGCCCAGCCTGTGCTTTAGTTTTATACATCTGGCAGTGCAGTGGATTTGTCAAAACCAGCATCATCACAAACATGTGAGTAATGCATTGCACTACAACACTGAGATGGTTATTTCACTAGGTGATAGGAACTTTTTGACTCCATTATAATTCTATGAGACCACAGTTGTATAAGCAGTCCGTCAATGCCTAAAATGTCATTATACAATGCATGATTCTAAAAATTAATATACATTTTTATTTTTGACCAACTATGTATCAATAATAATTATCATTACAATCTATTACAGAAGACTTTTTTTAGCCCTTAAAGCCTTATGGTCACAGAAAAGAAAACAAATTTTAAAATTTGAATTTATAAGGCATAATCTTATTGCGATAAGTATGATAGAGTGATCAATAAAAAGTTTTTGAGCATAAAATACACGTGCATTAATATAAAATCCTGTGGGAAAAGTGGAATATAAAATCATAGATAAAGGGAAAATTTAAAATGTTGAATAAAAAGAGTTTATTTGTAGATTTCTTAAGTGGATGAAGGGGGTCTCATATGAGTATGGCATTTAAATTCCATTGGATACTTTTTTTAATTTTAAATTCTCTCTTTAAAACTACCAATTTTTATGATGTATTGGAAATCATATCCTTTGCAACTATTTGAATAGAAGATGTAAAATTTTAAATATCAACTTTAAAATGTGCCTTGAATCATAGTTTTTCAAAAAGTTGTTAAGAGGTACATAAGCAAAAAATGTTTGAAGGACACTGTCCTACTTAGACCATTAGAACTCGAAAGACCTTAAGAATCAAGTAATCCAGCCCCAGCACATTACCCCCAGCACCATTTTACAGATGAGAAAACTGAGCCCAGGGAGAAACAGAGTGATCTCTTGCTCCCTCAACTCTAAGGCACGTAGCTGGTCAAATCCAGTGTCGGCTGAAAATTCCAGGCTTTGACCTCCCCTCCAGTGCTCATTCCTACGCTATGCTGAAGAGCGACAAATACTCTCACAAGTGGTCAGTACCTATGGCAAATGCCACCCTTGCCACACTTGACTGCCCCCACTCTCTTTTCCATTCCCTCAGCATTTCATGCAGCTCCCTATCCAACCATCACAGAGGGGCAATAGCTTTCGGCTCTTGCTGACATTATCAAAATCACTGAGGCTGCTATGACAGAAAGGACAGCCAGGAGCCTGGAAAGACAATAGGAACAGACAGAGGGAGGAAGATAGGCGTCCGTGAGAGCAGCACCAAATGAGGATACAATCGAGACAGAGAGGAGGACGTTGACTACACCTGCTCCATGCCCAGCCTCACGCAGAGCTGATTGCAGCTTAGCCAAGTGTGGGGCTGGAGGAAGCTAGAGTTTCCTTAGTCATTCAGTCTGTGTCACACTCGGTATCAGTTCTTTGGGTTCAGGAACAAGCACGGAAGCATTTACTGGGGCATGACACTTGGGACCACAAAGACAGTAGGGCAGGAGAAAATGTCCAAGCCTGAATAACTAGAGATCAATGCCTTTAAACTTGCAAAGGGGTATAAATTACACGCATTGATAGCCAAGTCATGATGTTTCAGTCATTATTAAACGACACTTTAGAATCTCAGGTATAAAACTAAGTTGATTGGTCACCATAAAAAGTATGTCGCCCTTGGGCATTAATAGTGTGCTACAATTATATCCTGAATTTTAAGACTTAAGTCTTAAATTGTAAAGAAGATTAATACACTTGGTATTTTTAAGTCAAAAACAACATAAATATAAAATAAAACTTTTTCATAAACTATTTAATAAGTCAAAACAAGCAAGATATTTTAGAATAATATGTTGCTGCTATTTTATTTAAAACATTTATATTCATCAAAGATAAATTCAAAGACTGAAACAAAAAAATGACAGCACCCAAATAACTTTTGCTGACATTTTAAAAATAAAAGTAATAAAAATAAGAGAAGGAAAAAACAAAGTACAGACTGGGAGAAAAGACTTGCAAATCACACATCTGACAAAAGACTTCTATCTAGAATACATAAACAATCCTCAAAAAGCAACACTAAGAAATATAGAGTAAGTCTGGAGTTCAGTTAATCATAATGAACTAATGTTGATTTCTTAAGTTTTAACAGATATGCCAAGGCAATGAAATACATTACCAATAGTAGAAACTGGGTGAGAGTTACATGGCAACTCTCTGGACTATTTCTGCAATTTCTCTATAAACGTAAAATTGTTCCAAAATAAAATTTATTTAAAAACTCAACAAAAATAAAATAAACAACCAAATTTTTAAAATAGACAAAAAACTTGAATGGATACTTCACCAAAGAAGAGCTATGGATGACAAGCACATCAAACAATGTTCAGAATATCAGTGAAAATGGAGTAAAGACCTCTGAAAATTATTTCCTCCCTAAAAGCCGCAAGACCACAGGCAAAATTTGTCTACATCAAGATTTTAGGACTTGGGTTATTAACTAGAGGCTTGCAACAATCTGAAGAATATTTATTTTATTTTTTTAAAAAAAGAGAGATGGATCTCAGTAAAAACAGTGAACTTTATGGTATTTAACTTGCCTTCTAGCGAACCACCACCCCACTATCCCAGTTCCATAGTTCCCTTGGAAATCATCAGCCTGAAACCACAGCTTTGTGGATTAAACAGCACACTTTTAAACAAAGCATGGGTCAAATAAGTCTCAAAATAAATTTTAAAATGTGTTTCACTAAATGAGGATGAAAATAGAACTTACCGAAATGTGTGTGATGCAGTGAAAGCAGTGCTTAGGATAACATTCATGGCATTGAATGCATATACTGGAAAGGAAGAAAAATCTAAAATCAGTAATCTGAGCTTCCACTTTAAAACTAGAGAAAGAAGAGCAATATGAGCCTGAAGCAAGCAGAAGAAAGTAAATGATAGAAATTAGAGCAGGAATCAATGAAATTAGAAACCATGATCAATGATCATGCAGAAAATGCCAATAGAAAAATTAATAAAACCAAGTCTGGTTCTTCAGAAGATGAGTAAAATTGACAAACCTCTAGCTAGGCTAACCAACATAAAATGAGAGAACACATAAATTATTAATATCAAAAATGAAAGAGAACTCGTTGCTTCTTATCCCAGGGATATTAAAAGGATAATAAAGGAATATTATGAGCAACCCTATACCCACACATTTAATAGCAAAGAGGAAATGCAACAATCCCTTGAAACACACAAACAGACAAACACACAAAAAGAAATATATGATCTTAATGGGCTTATATCTATTTTTAAAATACAATCAATAATTAATCTTCCAAGCTAGAAAGCACCAGGCCAATATGGTTTCACTGCTGAGTCTTACTAAATATTCAGGGAAGAAATAGTACTATTTCTCTACAATCACTTCAGAAGCAGAGGAAACACTTTCTAACTCTTTTTACGAGACCAGTGTTACCCTAATAGCAAAACCAGACAAAAACATTACCTGAAGAAATAATGCAAATGGTTATCTCTCATGAACACAGATACAAAAACCCTCAGCAAAATATGAGCAAATTGAAACAACAATGTATAAAAGTAGTTATATGCCATGACCAAGGAGATTTATTTGAAGTATGCAAGGGTAGCTCAACATTCAAAAATTTATTACTGTAACCCATTATATCAATGGATGGGGAGAAGAAAAATCTAAGGAAGAAAAAATCACACGATCAAATCAATACATGCAGGAAAAAAAAATTGACAAAATCCAACACCCTTTTATGATTTAAAACTCTCAGCAAACTTGGAATAAAGGAGAACTTTCTCAACTTCATTAAAATATCTACAGAAAACATTATATTCAATGATGAGAAACTAGATGTTTTTCCCCTAAGTGCAGGAATAGAACAAGCAGTCCTCCCTTACTCCTATTCAAGATCATACCGGAAGTCCTAGCTAATAAAATAAGGCAAGAAAAGACAAGAAAGTATATGAACATTGGAAAAGAAAAAACAGAACTGTATATCACTTATGACATGATCATGTAGAAAATGCCAAAGAATTGACAAAAAAAAAACCCTCCTAAAACTAATAAGCCATAATAACAAGGTTACAGGCTATAAGGCAAGCAAAAAAGTATCCATCGCTTTCAGTAAAAACAATTTTTATCAGTAAAAAAAATTGGAATTTGAAATTAAAAACACAATACTATTTATATTAACATCAAAAAAGGCATGCGTACACAAAATCTTAGGTATAAAAGGCATCGTAAAACAACCCACAGTTAACATCATACATACTTAATGGTAACAGACTGGATGTTTTCCCTCCTAAGATCAGGAAAAAGGTAAGGATGTCTACCCTACATCACTTCTATTCAACATTGTACTAGGGGTTCCACCCAGGACAAATAAGCAAGAAAAAGAAATAAAAGGCATCCAGACTGAAAAAGAATAAGTAAAACTATTGTTATTTGCATATGACAAATTATATATTAAAAATCCTAGAGAATTCATGCAAAAAAACTAACAAATGAGTTCAGTGAAGTTGTAGGATACAAGATCAATATACAAAAATTAATTGTTTTTTCATATACTTGCAATGAACAATGCAAATGAAGTGATTTTGCAATGAAAAATGCAAAAATTAAGTTTGTGAAAAACTTACATTCTAAAACCATAATACATTATTGAAAAACATTAAAGAAAACATAAAGAAATGAAGAGGCATTCAATATAACGCTATCAAATCGATCTCCAGATTCAAGGCAATTCCAATCAGAATCCCAGCTGACTTTGTAATAGAAATTGACAAGCTCATTCTAAATGTCTTACGGAATTGTGAATAACCTGGAATATACAGAACAATTTTGAGAAAGAAGAACACTGTAGGAGGACTGACAATTTCCAATTTTAAAACTTACTACAAAGCAATAATAATCAAGAGAATGTGGCACACAGATAGACATATGGCTCAATAAAGTAGAATTTAGAGTCCAGAAATAAATACCTTAAATAAATATCTTCATCTATAGTCAACACATATTTGACAAGGGTTCCAGGAGTGTTCATTGAGGAAAAAATGGTCTTTCTTTCTTGCCATGGTAAGTCGGACCTGAGCTAAAACTCCATTCATTATTTGGCTTCCATAAGCCCCTACTTTAACTGGACGACCACAGTGACATTTTGGGTCCCCTGAAATCAGCGTCAGCTCAGAGCTAGTGTCCAGTAGTCCCCAAAATGTCTGATCACTTCCCTTCCCCCCCTGCACAGTTACCCTGGTAAAAGGCTGGAGGTCTCCTTGGGGAAGGATGGGAGGAAGATTAACTGCGTAAATTGTTGGTAATGTAACGGGGTCCTTCCTCAAGGGGACCTGGCCTCCCCTTCATTCAAGCGATTGTGGGTCTGGAAATTGATTGAGGGTCTATGATTCTGTTTTTGTCTTTGTTTTTTTATTGTTGTTGTTTGTTTGTTTGTTTGTTTTGAGATGGAGTCTCGCTCTGTCACCCAGGCTGGAGTGCAGTGGCATGATCTCTGCTCACTGTAAGCTCCGCCTCCCGGGTTGACACCATTCTCCTGCCTCAGCCTCCTGAGTAGCTGGGACTATGGCTGCCCGCGACCATGCCCAGCTAAATTTTTTGTGTTTTTAGTAGAGACGGGGTTTTACCATGTTAGCCAGAATGGTCTTGATCTCCTGACCTCGTGATCCACCCGCCTCGGCCTCCCAAAGTGCTGGGATTACAGGTGTGAGCCACTGCTCCCAGCCAATTCTCTATTTTTATAAGTCAAATTCATCTTGTCCATTCAACCTAGAAGTTTTCTCCTTATATACATTAAGTAGGAATGCAGTAGGCTTCCTATCAGTTTCACTTCTAGGAACACCATAATTAATTAGCCGATGCCAGAGCTCTACATGAATCAGATTATCCTGATTGTCGCTTTGTCTCTACTGTCCATTATGGTAGCTATGCCCACTTTGCCTTTGATGGTTGAGTGCCACCACTTGGCCCTTGCCACCTCGGTATCCAATTATTCCCATTGTATTTAAATATTGTAGTTGAGTGACTGTGGTTCCCACTGTTAGATCTGACATACAGAGAAAAGAAATTAACAGGGCTCTTCAAAGATGCAGGTGCTTCCCTCACAAATCTTTTTTGCAAGGCACTGGTAAAGGGTATATTTTCTAGACCCTCTCAGATGGGATGAGTAGGTCTAAAGTGACAAATCCACTCCACCATCCCAATCTCACTAAGTCCTTGGATCCCTTCCTCTACATTAAACCAAGGGATACCAGGCATTTCCAGCTCACTCACAGCAGGCCATCTTTTAATCCATATTTCAGCTAACCAAGCAAATAAACTATTATAACTTTTTTTAACTCCCTGAGCTGCAATATTAAATGCAGAGTCTCTACTTAGTGGGCCCAAATCAATAAATTCAGCCTGATCCAACTCTATGTTCCTTCCACCATTATCTCATGCCCTTAATATCCATTCCCATGCCTGTTCTCCAGATTTCTGTTTAGTCTAGTTATAGGTCTAGAAGCTAACAGGGGTTTTGGGAGTGGCTTCTGAGGAGAATAAACATTATTTCGCCTGGCAACTGCCTCAGGAGAGGCCATCACTGTTGCCTCAGGTAGTGCAGGGCTTATCTCCTGAGACAGAGATGGAAAGGCTGATGGCAGCATGGGTCAGGGAGGGGATGTTGCCACTACTGGGAATGGGAAAGCCATTCCTTCTGGCAAAAGAAGGTTCATCAGAGTTTACAAACTCAGTGTCCCCAGCCTCACCAGGGTCCTCCCACACATCCCCATTCCAAGTTGCAGGGTCTCATTCTTTTCCAGTCATTGTCCTCACTTTAACAGTAGACACCTGGCGAAGCTGTGCATGCATCTTTCATTGCAGGTCAGCCTCTCACGTGATAACAGCTGGTGTCTGTTTCTCCACAATTTCATCTCTTTATCCACAAGAGATAAGACTCTCTCTCAGGGCAATCTCAGCAGATTTGGGGCTCAGTATCTGCTTCTGAAGCTGGAAGACAGAATCCCTGGGTTCATCATTTCCTTTCATCACGTTGTCCACTGAATTTTGGAGCAACCAACCAGTTTCATTATGTTCCTTGGTTCTCCACATATGGTTAAAGGTATTATGTATAGAGTCACTAAACTCCTTGCCTCTCACAAGCAGTGAATCAGAAGTGTGAAATACATTTATTTTGCATAACTCTCAAAACAGTTCACTCAAAGTTCTATCAGTGTTCTCCATAGTATTAGAAATACAGTCCTTGAGGAATCGCCACACTGTCTTCCTCAAGGATCTAGAACTAGAAATATCATTTGGCCCAGCCATCCCATTACTGGGTATATACCCAAAGGATTATAAATCATGCTGCTATAAAGACACATGCACACATATGTTTATTGTGGCACTATTCACAATAGCAAAGATGTGGAACCAACCCAAATGTCCACCAATGACAGACTGGATTTAGAAAATGTGGCACATATACACCATGGAATACTATGCAGCCATAAAAAAGGATGAGTTCATGTCCTTTGTAGGGACATGGATGCAGCTGGAAACCATCATTCTCAGCAAACTATCGCAAGAACAGAAAACCAAACACCGCATGTTCTCACTTATAGGTGGGAATTGAACAATGAGAACACCTGGACACAGGAAGGGGAACATCACACACTGGGGCCTGTTGCGGGGTGGGGGGAGTGGGGAGGGACAGCATTAGGAGATATACCTAATGTAAGTGACGAGTTAATGGGTTCAGCACACCAACATGGCACATGTATACATATGTAACAAACCTGCATGTTGTGCACATGTACCCTAGAACATAAAGTATTAAAAAAAAAAAAAAAAGTAGAGTCCTTAGCATTTTGGGGTCTAATCATATTAAGCAGCCAATTCCAAAAACCCCAAAACCAATGAAAGAACTCCATCCTTAATATTCTGTTCCTCTGGAACCACTCCTGGTACCAAAATCTGTATTAGGGTTCTCTTAGAGGGACAGAACTAATAAGATATGTATGTTTATTAAGTATTAACTTACACGATCATAAATTCCCAAAATAGGCTGTCTGCTAGCTGAGGAGCAAGGAGAGCCAGTCTGAGTCCCAAAAACTGAAGAACTTGGGAGTCCAATGTTCAAGGTCAGGAAGCATCTAGCATGGGAGAAAGATGTAGACTGGGAGGCTAGGCCTGTCTCTCCTTTTCACATTTTTCCACTTGATTTATATTCGCTGGCAGCTGACTAGATTGTGCCCACCAGATTAAGGATGGTTCTGCCTTCCCCAGCACACTGACTCAAATGTTAATCTCTTTTGGCAACACCCACACAGACACACCCAGGATCAATACTTTGTATCCTTCAATCCAATCAAGTTGACACTCAGTATTAATTAACCGCCACATACTGTCATGTTTTTCAGTAATTTTTATTTATTTATTTATTAAGTGCTTTAAACATATTCAATTTATAATTTCAGATAGCTTATTACATTTCCATTTATTAGACATTTATTCTACTATTAGTTTTATCTGCTGATACTCTCTTGTGAGATAATTCACTTTCTTATGCAGGCCTGTGATATTTTAATTGTGAGCTTAACTCCTATGGAACTACTGTGAAAAGTTTTCTTATTTTCATATTTGCTTCTGCCAGGGCCCCAGGAGTTTCAATATCTCCACATCAGTTTGTATAATTTCTCCCCTTATGTTTTCTGCACCATATGTGTTATACACATATGTAGATTCAATACCCACACAAGCTGTTGGCTTGGATTTCACCTTCTTATGAGTGAATTGTCCTTCACCCCCTGCCCAGCCTTGAGCATAATATTTCACCTTTCATACGTCCCTGTCATAGTACGGTGCCTGAAACTGAACAGACTATTTCCAACAGAGTTAGCCAATGAAGAAAAAGACTAATCACCTCCCATACTGATACTATACTCCCATTAGTTAAGCCTAATATGCAACCTAATAAAAAGCAGGTGGGTTTCTCATTGCAATTATTCTGGAGAGTAATCATTTTTTAATAAAAATTATGCAGCAAATCTTGTAATTTTGGAAACTAGAAGGGACCAAAGGTTATCAGATAATCTCTGCTGTTTATAGCTAAAGAATTAAGCAGTTTGCTAAAAGACACACAACTATTGCAGTTGGAAAGAATAGTTTAGTCAGGTTTCCTACCTCACAATCCTGGGTTGCTTCCATTTAACGAGTTTCCCCTCTAAATTGTGTCTCTTCCATGGAGATATAAAGAGAAATGCTGAAAACACACACACATGCGCGCGTGTGCACGCGCACACACACACAAAGAAGTCTCGGTGTTCTCCTTTAACTAGCCTAGAAATATACGAGAAAACTCCTCTTCTTGTTTAAAGCATGCACAAATATGGAAAGAAGATTTAAGAAAAGCACTGATGGTCTCACTGAGAAAAGAGAATTGATTCTTGATTCAAAATAAAACTCAATATTCCATTTAAGTTAATGCCTGGATTTTGTGTCAGCTGCCTAGACTTGATTTTTCCATTCATCATAAAGATTATTTGGACCGTATGTTTTGGACTACCCATTTCTGTTTCTCTCATTCTTCCCTCCAGATGCTGTGCCCCATGATGTATTTCTAAGACTAGGTATGGTATGTCAGAAAGGGAGCGGGCAGTACCCCTGCCACAGTGGGTGTTTGTGTTTTTGTGCTATGAATCTTATCCTATATGGACAACAGAGGATGTTAAAAACACTTTCCCACCCTCCCTCCCTTCCCCCTTCTTCCCTTCTTTCTTCCCTTGCTTTTGTCCTTCCTTCCTTCCTTTTCTTCCTTCTCTTCCTTCCTTTCTTCCTCTTTCCTTTTGTTCTTAACACAGTGTGTAACTTCATTCTCTTTACAAAAGACTGAAGCAATACAAAATTACTGTATCTAGTGTAAAATGTGATATTCCCTTCCAAACACTCTTACTGTCCTCCAGAAATAGCAATCATTCGCAGTTTGGTGGGTTTCCTGTTCTATAGTCTTCTTTTCAATTCATTTTCATGCATGCATATGTAAATACAAATAAATTTTTATAAAATGGAATCAGACTCTAAACATTGTCCTGAAATCTGTTTTCTTAATAGTATGTCTGAAATTGCACTGAATAATTTGACATTAGCCTACCTCTTTTTCAAGTGTTACATTGTTACAATAGCTAATACTTTTGTGGAGGTAACTATGTTAAGGATCTATTCTAAGTGATTTACATTATTAAATAAATTCTCCAATAACCCTAGGAGGTTAATAAAACTATTATGTTTATTTTATTGAGGAATAAATTAAGGAAATTTCATAATATTGTTAATTTTCTCAAAAACACAGCAAATTACTTGTGGAGATGAGATCCAATCCCAGATAGTCTGACATCAGAATGCATGCTTTTAACTACTAGGCTTCAATACTCCTTTGTGATGTAAATGTTCAATAACGTATCTAAACAGTTCCCTATTAAAGAAACTTTAGATTGCTTCTCATTTTTCACCATTATGAACAATGCTGTAATTAGCATCCTCATACATGGAATCAAGCCTATCAATCTTTTCGTTCACAGCTTCTGAGTTTGTGTCTTGTGTGGGAAGGCCTCTCGAGTCCTAGGTTATAAATAATCCTTTTTCATTTTGTTTCTGTAACTTTTATGGTTTGACTTTATTCACTTCACACTTGAGTCCCTCTGGAATTTATTTTGATATATGGCATTAGTTAGATGTCTAATTTGATTATCTTACATATGGATAGCCAATTGTCCCAACATCATTTTTGATGTCTATCTTTTTTGTTGTTGTTGTTGTTGAGAAAATATTTCCCTAGAAAATCTTTTAAGATTTTAAAACAGCTTACGTTGGCACATTAAAATCTACCCATACTTAATCAACTGTAGAGAAATATAAATACAAAATGGCTCATTAAACATACAGGAAAAATCTAGTTTATAGGATGGGGAAAACAAGGAGAGAAACCAGGGATTTTTTCCCCATGACAAATGCATTTTTTCCCCATGACAAATGCATTGAATAAATAATTCACTCTTCCAAGACTAAACCAGGAAGAAGTTGAATTCCTGAATAGACCAATAGCAGGCTCTGAAATTGAGGCAATAATTAATAGCCTACTAAGTTTCAGTTAGACAGGGGGAATAAATTCAAGAGCTCCATTTACAATATGCTGACTCGACTCTGTTAATCACAAGGTATTGCATTCTTGAAAATCACCAAGGGAGTAAATTTAAGTGTTCTCACCACAAATAAATGACAAGCATGTGAAGTAAGCTCTATGTTAATAGCTTGATTTAGCCATTCCACAATGTACACTTATTTCAAACAACATATAGCACACAATAAATATATATAATTTTTAATCTGTCAACTTTTTAAATTAATCAAAATTTTTTAAAAAGAAGAAAACAATGACTACTGGATTTTCAGAGCTTTTTGATCATTCCCTCTAATACCTAGAAGAGCTAATACCCCTCTAACTGAGTCTTATAATTCAATGGTTTACATCCCTGGCTGTACATTGGAATCCCCTAGGGAACTACCTCCAGAGATTCTGACTTAATTGTTTGCAGGTGGGACCTGGGTAGTTATTTTTAAAACGTCTCTAGGTGATTTTAATGTGTAGCCAGGGTTGAGAACCACTGTGCACATTCTTCTCAATAGTATTGTCTCCATATTCACCCTTCAGAAACTTTTAAATGGCTTTTGAATATTAAAAGGAAGATTTGAGAATATAAAACACCCTCTTTTCACATGTGTAAGCAAAAATAGAATGCTTAGGAATGGAAAATGCTAACATTCATAATAAAACTGCCTAACAAGTGAATTAAGAATGAATATACAAAAATGAGCTTTTGAGGAAAGCAGTCATAAACAAAGATCCTAGAAGTTATATATTTGAATTATTATGTCCTTTAAAAGTTGTTATTTCATGAAGATAAGCTGTAAACCTATTTTAATGATGATGAAATTATAAAAAAATAAATTTATTAGAGAGAAATTGCCCCTTGTGCCTGAGAGAGATTCATTAAAATGTCTCAAGTGGTCAAAAAGTTTTATCTTTGGTTGAGGATTTAACCTCCAGAATCAATAACATACCACTTTAAAGCATGTCGGGTGAATTGGTAGTTAACCGAGTGGGTGCTCTCATTGTGGGGTTAGGCCCAGTGTCTCCAAGGGGGTCCTGCTAAATACCATAGTCCTTCAGGAAGCGGCATTCTGCCTGGCATGAGGCACAAACTAGTGCTTGAATTTAAATCAAGTGTTAATATTATAGCAGATTACCATACATGGTCTTGAAGGTCATTACCAAAGAAGAGATGAGGAATGGTTGGAGCAATGATGGCCCCATTGGAGTAAGGGCACGCCTTCCCAGATGGGCAGTGTTTGTACAATATGTTTGTTACAAAGGTCATTTCCGTCTTTTCTAAAGATGTTTGAATCAAAAGGGAGTTAGTTATGGCAAAGTTATGATGGTTCTACAAGAAGATGATGGTGATGTCTTTGGAGTCTTCATGGGGAGGCATCCATTACAGTGAACTGCCAAAATGTAGGTCTGACTTATGGCTATGTGGGCTCAAAACCACAATTCCAGCATGCTGAGAATGGGTCTGAGTCTCAAGGCTGGACTCCCATTAGCCAAGATTATAAGAATGATATACAACACTGGAATGCCAAGTAGTTATATTACAAAGAGAAGTATAACCATGGTAGGGCCCAGAGGGCTCTGATAGTTATGACCAGCACGTTTTCTCCCAGAAAGCAAACCTAGTTGGGAAATTGAATCACCATCAGAAGACAGTTTGCTAAGCAGGAGCTCAAGATCAGGTGGAGGAGTTAAGGCCTCAGTGGCATTCAGTTGGGATAGCCTAAAGGCTTCTCACCATAGAGAGAGCCCTTCAGTGGGAATGCAACAAAGTCCAAAAGCCAGGATTCCCCCTTCTCCCCTGTTTTGGGGTGGAAATGGCCTCTCTGCCTGTCTTTTAATTTGTATTTCCATGACTGACCAACCTCTTTTCTAACTGACATATTCCTTCTTTATCTACGTTAATACATTCAATAATATTATATATAGTCTTTCAAGCATTAAATCCAGTCTTTCTTTTTCAAATGATTTTGCACTGTTTTGTTCTGGTCCATTATGAATTAACCTTAAAGTTTAAGTTTTACTTTCCTGTTTTTCAAGTTTATGAAGTTCTGTAGATATACCTAGCCCATTATGTTCTGACAACACTTTAGTCTTCCACATAATAAAAAATTCAGAAGGAGTTTATTGATTCATTTATTCAACAAATATTAATTGTGCCAGGTACTTTTCTTAATGCTCTCAATTCAGTGGTAAACAAAACAGATAAGGTCCAAAACTTCATGTGGTTTACATTCTAGCTGAAAGACAGAAAACAAATGAGGGAATAGTTACATAAACTAATTTCATATAGAAATAAAGAGAAAAGAAAAGTAAAATTAGGAAAACTCCTATTAAAACGTTCATTTGCAAATAAGAGAAGATTGTCACCTCTGGGAGACTTTAAAGTATATCTTGCGTGGTCCCAAAATGACTCAAAATATCATTGTCAAAATAGAAAAATGAAAGGGAAGGTCCCCCTCAAAAGAATACAGAGCAATATGAGATCAGGGTCTTTGGAAATTCATGTACTCATGATGATGAGAAAAGGACCTGTGTGGTTCTGCAGTCCCAAAAATCTATGCCAGTGAATTTTCTCCCTGCCAGCGCTGCTTGTATTTCTGACAGTTTCCTCAGGATCTATGACCTTAAATGACGCATGGAGAAGCAGGAAAATGGAATTACTTCTTTCTGCCATACCTGCATTTAAGGTCTAGCAGCAATGTCCCAGATTTTTTTTTTTTTTTTTTTTTTTTGAGACGGAGTCTCGCTCTGCCGCCCAGGCTGGAGTGCAATGGCCGGATCTCAGCTCACTGCAAGCCCCGCCTCCTAGGTTTATGCCATTCTCCTGCCCCAGCCTCCCGAGTAGCTGGGACTACAGGCGCCCGCCACGTCGCCCGGCTAGTTTTTTGTATTTTTTAGTAGAGACGGGGTTTCACCGTGTTAGCCAGGATGGTCTCGATCTCCTGACCTCGTGATCTGCCCGTCTAGGCCTCCCAAAGTGCTGGGACTACAGGCTTGAGCCACCGCGCCCGGCCAACGTCCCAGATTTTTACTTTGGGTTTTGCAAAAGTAGTATCTCACCATAAGGGGTGAACAAGAATGAAGGCAAAAATTACCTGAGTGCCTGAAAATAGACCCACCATATTTAGCCTAAAACATTGGAAAGTAGCAGCCAGAAGTAATTATAATCATTATAGCATGTATCATTTATTGAATATCCACTATGTCTTACATACTAAAGAGGCATTTTGCATATTTTACCCAAATAAATTCTAAGATTCAGTATGACCTGATCTCCAGGCAAAGTCACATTCAAAGAAATAAAATCTAGTAGTCAAAAGAAATTTAAAAATAGTTCTTTACTTTCATTTTGAAATAAGCCTCTCTTTTTTATTATTATTATACTTTAAGTTCTAGGGTACATGTGCATAGCGTGCAGGTTTGTTACAATATGTATACTTGTGCCATATTGGTGTGCTGCACCCATCAACTCGTCAGCACCCATCAATTCATCATTTATATCAGGTATAACTCCCAATGCAAT
>NW_012114844.1:2988557-3061735 GCF_000951035.1 Colobus angolensis palliatus | reverse complement strand
AGTTCGAGCTTCCCAGCGGCTTTGTTTACCTACTTAAGCCTCAGCAATGGCGGGCACCCCTCCCCCAGCCTCACTGCTGCCTTGCGGTTAGATTGCAGACTGCTGTGTTAGCAATGAGGGAGGCTCCGTGGGCATGGGACCCTCCCAGCCAGGTGTGGGATATATTCTCCTGGTGTGCCTGTTTGCTTAAAGCGCAGTATTGGGGTGGGGGTTACCCGATTTTCCAGGTGTTGTGTGTCTCCGTTCCCCTGGCTAGGAAAAGGGATTCCCTTCCCCCTTGCGCTTCCCATGTGAGGCGATGCCTCGCCCTGCTTCAGCTCTCGCTGGTCGGGCTGCAGCAGCTGACCAGCACCGATTGTCCAGCACTCCCTAGTGAGGTGACCCCAGTACCTCAGTTGAAAATGCAGAAATCACCGGTCTTCTGTGTCACTCGCACTGGGAGTTGGAGACTGGAGCTGTTCTTATTCGGCCATCTTGCTCCGCCCCTTCAATAAGCCTCTTTAAAATTATCTTTTTTTCTCCTCTTTATTCTCATATACCTTTTGCAGATCTAGGACCTCTCACCCATGCTTTGCCCTCCATTTCTACCCAGAATGCACTGAAAACCTACCACCACCACTGGGACAGACTTTGAACTCCTTTCTCTTACCCCCATCTTCCTTTTTTTCTCTGGTTCTCTCTAATCATTCTCCTAATTCTAAATCACAAACATCCATAGAGTCAGATGAGCAAATCCAGCAGTCGTCTTACAAGATGGGGAATGGGTGAAATTGGAAAGACAAAGACAATATTATCTTTACTGGGTTAGGATGAGAGAAAGTAGCAGGAAGGAGAAAGATTGAGAACATCCACATGTTAACACACGTGAGAGATGACTACAGTAATGGCCCAAATAAACCCCTTCAGTTTCCAGCCTCATTGCAATAGGACATGCCTGTCTTTGCATCTGGGCTGGACTTGTGATTTCTTTGGATCACAGATTGTGGCAGAAATAATGTTGTGCAAATTCTGAACCTTGGCCCAAAGAAACCTTGCAGCTTCTGTTTTTGCTCTTGGGAACCTGGGACCATCGTGCTGTGAAGATATATAATCTAGTCTGTTGGAGGATGAGAGACCATGTGGAGGAGAACCAAGGCATCCCAACCATCAGCCAGCACCTGTGACCAGACATGTGGGTCAGGTCATCTTGGACTCTCCAGCCCCTGTTGAGCCATCAGAAGATGCAGTCACATGAAGGATGCCAGGCAAGACCTAAGAAAAAACTGACCAGATTGCCAAACCCCAAAATTGAAATTATTGTTTTGGGTGGTTTATAATGAAGCAAATATCTTTCATATATAAATCATCAGATCATATAATTCTTACAACACAAAGTAGGTTATCCTTCCTTTATAAATGAGAAACTAAAGTTCTGGAAAATTAAGTATTTTGTTCAAGGCCATAGAACTTCCAAGTGGTAAAACCAGCACTGGTGTCCTGGTCTGATTTAAAAATCTCATTTTTACATGGTCCTTTGGCTCCATCTCTGTGAAATCCATTAGAAATCTATGAGTAATATCTATGGAGAACCATCTTTTCTGTTAACTTCACAGGAACTGTTCATTCAAAACTGTATCTTTCCCTACATCTCCCACTTCCCAGTGTCTTTTTAAATTTACTGTTCTTTATTATTACTTTATATTTTTTCTTTTTTATTGATACATAATCATTGTACATATTTATGGGGTACATGTGATTATTTTGATACATGCAGACAACGTGTAATGATCAAATCAGGGTAATTAGGATTTCTGTCACTCAAACATTGATTATTTCTTTATCTTGGGAACATTTCAAATCTTTTCTTCTAGCTATTTTAAAATAATAAATTATTGTTAACTGCAGTCACCTTACTGTGCTATCAAATACTAGAACTTATTTCTTCTATTCAACTGTATATTTGTACCTATTAACCAACATCTCTTCATCTCCCTGCTTCACAGCCTCTGATAACTATCATTCTACTCTCTGCCTACATGAGATCAACTTTTTTAGCTCCCATGTATGAGCAAGAACATGTGGTAGTTGTCTTTCTGTGCCTGGCTTGTTTCACTTAACATAAGGATCCCCAGTTCCATCCATGTTCCTGCAAGTGACAGAATTTCATTCCTTTTAATGAATGAATAATATTCCATTGTGAACATATACCACGTTTTCTTTATCCATTCATACATTGATAGATACTTGATTTTGTATCTTGCCTTTTGTGAATAGTGCTGCAATAAATATGGGGATGCCAAGTATTTCTTCAATATACTAATTTCCTTTCCTTTTGATAAATACCCAGTAGTGGGACTGCCGGATCATATGGTAGTTCTATTTGTAGTTTTCTGAGAAACCCCCTTACTGGTGTTCACAGTGCCTGTACTAATTTACATTCCCGCCAACGCTGTATAAGAGTTTCCTTTTCTCTGCATCCTCACCACCATTTGTTATTTTTTTATCTTTGGATAGTAGCCATTGTAACTGAGGTGAGATGATATTTCATTGTGGTTTCAATTTGCATTTCCCTGGTGATTAGTGATGTCGAGCATTTTTTCATATGCTTATTGGCCATTTGTATATCTTCTTTTGAGAAATGTGTATTCAGATCCTTTGCTCACTTTTTAATGAAATTATTTGTTGGGTTTTTATTTATTTATTCACTTTTTGCTGTTGAGTTGTTTGAATTCCTTATGTAGTCTACATATTAGTCCTGTGTTGAATGAACAGTTTGCAGATATTTTTTCCATCTTACAGGTTGTCTCTTCACTTTTTTTGTTTTCTTTGTTGTGCAGAAAGTGTTTAGCTTGATTTCATCACAATTGTCTATTTTTGCTTTGACTGCCTATACTTTTGCAATCCTACAGAAAAAAATCTCTACCCAGACCAATGTCCTGGAGTATTTACCCAATATTTTCTTTAGTATTTTTATTGTTTCAGATCTTAGATTTAAGCTTTCAATACATTTTGACTTGATTTTTGGTGTGGTCTAGTTTTATTCTTCTGCAGGTGGGTATCAACTTTTCTCAGCACCATTTATGGAAGAGCATGTCGTTTCCCCAGTGTATGTTTTTGATGCCTTTTGTCAAATGTCAGTTTTCTGTAAATACATGGATTTATTTCTGAGTTCTCTATTCTGTTCTATTGGTCTATGCATCTTTTTATACCAATATCATACTGTTTTGGTTACTATAGCTTTGTAGTATATTTTGAAGTCAAATAACGTGATGCTCCTAACTTTGTTCTTTTGCTCAGTATTGCTTTGGCTATTCAGGGTCTTTCGTGGTTCCTGACAAATTTCAGGACTTTTTTTTTTTTTCTGTTTCTTTGAAAAATATCATTGTCATTTTGATAGAGATTGCATTGATTTGTAGATTGCTTTGGGGAATATGGTCATTTGAGAAATGTTAATTCTTCTGATCCATAAGCATCTAGTCTTTCCATTTGTTTGCATCCTCTTCCATTTCTTTCATCAGTGTTCTGTAGTTTTCCTTGTAAAGGTCTTTCATCTTCTTGCTTATATTTATTTCTAGGTATTTTATTTTTGCAGCTGTTATTAATTGGACTTCTTTCTTGATTTCTTTTTCAGCTGGTTCATTATTAGTATACAGAAATGCTATTGATTTTTGAATGTTGATTTTGTATACTGTAATTTTGCTGAATTTGTTTATCATTTCTAAGAGTTTTGGTGGAGTCTTTAGGTTTGCTATACTTAAGATTGTGTCATCTGCAAAGAGAGACAATTTGACTTTCTCTTTTCTAATTTGAATGCCTTTTATTTCTTTCTCTTGTCTGATTGCTCTGGTTAGGACTTCCAGTACTATGTTGAGTAGGAGTAGTAAAAGTGGGTGTTCTCATCTTAAAAGAAAGACAGGCTCTTAGACAAAGCTCTTAGCAAAAAAGGCTTTTCAGCTTTGCCTCATTCAGTATAATTCTAGCTGTGGATTTTTCATACATGGTTTTTATAATGTTGAGGCATGCTCCTTCTATGCCTAATTTGTTGAGATTTTTTTTAATCACAAAAAGATGTTGAATTTTATCATATGATTTTTCTGCACCTATTGAGATGATCGGATGGTTTTTGTCCCTCATTCCGTCGATGTGATGTATCACATTTATGGATTGGCATATGTTGAACCATCCTTGCATCCCTGGGATGAATTCCACTTGATCATAGTGTAATTATCTTTTTGATGGGTGTTGGATTCAGTTTGCTAGTATTTTGTTGAGGATTTCTGCATCTATGTTCATCAGGGATATTGGCCTGTAGTTTTCTTTGTTGTTGTTGTTGTTGTCTGGTTTTAGTATCAAAGTAGTACTGGCTTTGTAGAATAAGTGAGGAAGAATTTCCTCCTCTTCAATTTTTTGGAATAGTTTGAGAAGAATGGATATTACTTCTTTGTAAGTTTGATAGAATTCAGCAGTAAAGCCATCTAGTCATGAGCTCTTCTTTATTGGAAGACTTTTACTAATAATTCAATCTTGTTACTGGTTCTTGGTCTGTTCAGGTTTTCTATTTCTTCCTGGCTCACTCTTGGGAGGTTTTATATGTCTAGGAATATATCTATTTCCTCTAAGTTTTTCAATTTGTTACCATATAGTTACTCATAATAGTCTCTAAAGACCCTTTGAGTTTCTGTGCTATCAGTTGTAATGTCGCCTTTTTCATTTCTGACTTTATTTATTTGAACCTCTCTCTTTTTTTCTTGGTTAGTCTAGCTAGTGGTTTACATTTTTTTCCCCAAAAAGTCAACTTTTCATTTCATTGATTCTTTTTATTGCTTTTTATCTCTATTTCATTTAGTTCTTCTCTGATCTTTATTATTTCTTTCCTTATACCAGTTTTGGGTTTGATATACATTTTTAGGTGATTTATTTGAAATCTTTCTACTATTTTGATGTAGGCATTATTGCTATAAACTTCCCTCTTGGAACTGTGTTTTCTGTATCCCATAGGTTTTGGTGTGTTGTGTTTACATTTTTGCTTCAACAAATATTTTTATTTTTTTCTTAATTTCTTTATTGACTCAGTGGTCATTCAGGAGCCTGTTGTTTAATTTCCATGTATTTGTGCAGTTTCCAAAGTTTCTCTAGTTAGTGATTTCCAGTTTTATTCCATGTGGTCTGAGAAGATACTTGATATAATTTTCATGTTTCAAAGTTTGTTGAAATTTGTTTTGTGGCCTAACATGTAGTCAATCCTGGAGAATGTCTCATGTGCTGATGAGAAGAATGTGTATTCTGCAGCTGTTGGATAAAATGTTCTGTAATTGTCTGTTAGGTCCTTTTGGTCTAAAGGTCAATTTCAATCCATTTTTTGTTGATTTTCTGTCTAGATAATCTGTCCAATGCTGAGAGTGGAGTGTTGAAGTCCCACTATTATTGTACTGGAGTTTATATCACCCTTTAGATTTAATTTGGGTTACTCCATTACTGGGTTCATACGTATTTAGAATTGTTGTTATTTCTGCTTGCTGAATCGATCCTTTTATCATTATATATTACTTCCTTTCTTTCTTCTCCTTAAAAGACTTACATTTCCAAAGAGCTGGTTCCCTGACCAAGAGTTGGACCTAGGCTGTCATGATGAAGGCATGGAATCTTAACTATTAGACTACAAGATGGAGTGCCTATATTACAAATCTCACAGGAGATCCAAAGTGGGCAGTTTGAGCATACAAAGGATTTTAACTTTGTTTTGTTTCTTTTCTTTTACGAGATGGAGTCTCCCTCTGTCACCCAGGCTGGAGTGTAGTGGCATGGTCTCAGATCACTGCAACCTCCGCCTCCAGGGTTCAAGCAATTCTCCTGCCTCAGCCTCCCAAGTAGCTGGGACTACAGGTATGTGCCACCATGCCCGGCTAATATTTTTGTATTTTTAGCAGAGAGCAAGTTTCATCATGTTGGCCAGGCTGGTCTCGATCCTCTGACCTCAGGTGATCTGCCCGCCTCGGCCTCCCAAAGTGCTGGGATTACAGGTGTGAGCCACTGCGCCCAGCCTTAACTTTGTTTTAAATCTGATTTCTACTTTTAAAAAAGAATCTTGCCAGTAGGGTTTCTCAGGCCATATTCTTTGTATATCTTTGTATAGGTAGAAATGAGATAGCTGTTTAAAATGACAGTTTGCTAAAGCATTTTCTTTTAAATATAGCCCACTTACTGATTCCATAGTGAACTAGTTCACATACTTTTTTTTTCCTGTTAATCCAGTTTTGGGAAGGGAAAAAGACAGAGTATTTACCACCCTCTTTTAACCTGGTCACCATAGGCAGAGAGCTGGGACAACTGGCTTGGTAAAAAAAAAAAATTCTTACTTTTCTTTGCTGACTTTTCATCAGATATCCCAATATGCCATCCTAAGGCTCCAGAATGAACCGAGTGATTTGTTATCCTGTTCACAGTGCCAAAACTGTAGGAAAGATTACATTTTCCCCCTGAAGTTTTGCTAATTTGAATCTATAAAACAAACTGATAAGAGATTAACAGAAAAAAAGCATGCAAATTTTATTATGTGCACATATATGCACAGGGATAACACAAATATGAAAAACTCCCCACTTCCCAGCGTGTTTAGGACTCATTCATGAACCCCCTTACTGTTGGAAATATGTATGTTTTGTGTTCTAGTTTGTGTCTCCATGGCATATTATACATGGTAAGGACACTGTTCGACTTAGATCTTGAAGACATTTTAATGGCTATCCTGATTTCTTCATTTTTGTTCATATATTTACTTTCATATTTTAACTATAATAATCACTATCAATTGTTGAATGTTTATAAGTCAGACTATCTGCTAGGAACTTTACGTGCATTTTCTTATTTAACTCTCACATCAGCCCTATTATGCTGCAGTTATCATCCTCATTTTATTGATGAGGAAACTGAGGCTCAGAGAGTAATATAACTAGTAAATGATATAACTGGGATGCAAACCCAGACCTATGTGAGGATAAAGCCTGTGCATTTAACCAGTAGATTACATTCAGTGATAGTCTGGTAAGTGAATTTACAACTGGCTCTCTGAGAAAAAAAAAAAAAAAGCCGTAATTTATAGTCTGCCTTTTCTGATTTCCACGGTGTAAATACTTCCACCATGGTCAATGTCAAGCTAACTAGGTGACTTCACTGATGGCAGTGTTAAGAAAAGATGCACGCATATGACCTTTCTGATTCAGTAGACCCGGCTCTGGCATACCACTGGTTAGACTGCCCCTTACTCTGAGCTGGACCTTGTGTTAATCCCTGACAATACAGAGGTAAATGTTCCCACAGTAGAGGAGCTCACAGAATCATACTCTAGAGAAGCATGAGGCTTCAATCTCCTAGAGGTTTATTGCATTGTTGTAAAAAATCTTGCAGCCTGGCCTGTCAACCTGCCCTAGTAAAGAACCATACTCCCATGCCCTGTGCTACTGGCACATTCTCAGATTCCCTGCCTCTCTCCTGAGAATCCTCTCATAAAAATCCACAAGCCATGCATAACCATGCATGGGCTCTGTCTAGAAGCTCTGGTTCAAAGAGGCCAGTAAGGAGGCAAGGGTAATTCATGGATGTTCCAGGATATATACCCTCCACTGTAGAAAAGAGGTCTGGGGACACTATCTCATCCTTTAATAGACAATACAGAGTGCATTACAGAAAAATCTAGGGAGAACCCCCCACCCTCAAATCAGTTCCTTGGATTAGACATGGCCTGTGACAGTGGTCCCCAAACTTTTTGGCATCAGGGGCTGGTTTCGTGGAAGACAATTTTTCCATGGACCTGGAGGTGAGGGTGGGGATGGTTTTGGGATGAAACCATTCCACTTCAGATCATCAGGCATTAGTTAGATTCTCATAAGGAACGCACAGCCTAGATCCTTCTCAGGCACAGTTCACAATAGGGTTCCCACTCCTTTGAGAATCTACTGCCCAAGCTGATCTGACAGCAGGCAGAGCTCAGGTGGAAATGCTTGCTTGCTTTCCGCCCACCACCTGCTGGGTGGCCCAGTTCCTAACAGGCCACAGACTGCTATAGGTCCTTGGCCCAGGGATTGGAGATCCCTGGCCTGTGACCCAGGAGGTCCAAAAGCCTGACTGACAGCACAGCTAGACATTGTCCATCTTGGAGGAAGAGTCCTGGTAAAGAACTTCAGCACAATCCAGAAAACTGAATTCATATTCAGATGTTCCAGGGACATTTCTGCTTTCTTGTGATGCTCTATTTATTGGCCACTGTTATGGTAGACCATGTTCCAGGAAGCACCATACACATCACCTCGTCCAGAGCTAGGAGGAGTCCCAAAAGGCCTCTACTCTAACTTCCTTCTCTAAATAAGCCTCTCTCTCCTGACGGCCCGTGGAGGGTGACCTGGACAGAGTGCTGGCATCATGGCTCTGATGTTGCAAAGGAGCTCAAATTAAGGAATAGATTTCTACCTGGGTCAGCACAGGGCAGGACCCCCCAGGGAGAGCAAGCCAAATCAGGAAGGAGAACAATTATGGCCCGAAGACCAAGAGCATGGGTTCCAGCATCAGGTACACTGGGTGTGATTCCCAGCCCTATCCAGCACAAGTCATGGCACCTTGGATAATCTACATAATCTTCCTGTGCCTTACCTTCCTCACCTATGTTTCCTCATCTAGGTAATCTTCCCATTCCAGTGTTCTCATCTAAATATAATAATGTGTCCTCGTAGAGTTATAAGAAATGCATATGTTAATGTAGATAAAACTCTTAGCACAGTGCCCAACACATTAAAATGTTCAATAAAGAGCAGCTTTGGCTTAGCTTAGCATAATTACCTACTACCTCTAGGAAATGTCAAAGTTCAGATACCAAGAAGATGAAGTATAAATGCTGAATGTGGATGACAAGGGGAGAATGGATGTCAGGATAGTGAAATCTCCAACAGGGAATTTTCAGCAAAAAACCCGATCTCAGTTTTGTGTTTTAAATAAAAACCTCAGCAAGCTATAAGAGTAGATTAGATGAGAGAAAAGGAGACCCACTGCATCCAATTGAGTGACAGGGAAGGCTTGAAGTAGAAATAGAGATGAAAGGAGAGTTTTGAGAATGGAGTAAGGGATGGATTGGCTTGATGATGATGACAGGCAGGTTAGGGAAAAGGAGGAATTTCCGTTTCTGGTGTGGGCAGCCAGCTAGACAGGGAAGCTGTGGGAGGCACAGGAAGGTTGAGGGTGGGTCTGATAAGGAAAGCTCAGGACATGGTAGGAGGAGATGCATGGTAGGTGGTTGGGGAGGTGAGTCTGGAGCGCTGGTGGCAGAATCAGGAGTCACAGGGCTCCCAACTTTTTTGGCACCAAGGACTGGATTCATGGAAAACATGCCCTCGTGCTACCTGGCACATCCAGGGGCACATCCCCCTGACAACCAGTCATCATGCTTCCTCCTTGAGGAGCCAAAGCTTTCACCAGTCGATCTCAATCACAATAGAGCACTGAGTTCTGAAAAACCAGCAAAAGGTACAAGAGTTTTTTCGGAGTAAATGAGGAGGTGACAAACAGCAGCTGCTGGAAAGATAACAGCTTTCCGTGGCACTGAATGGAATCTCATAGAAATTAAAAGTAGGCAAGTATTTCAGAACCACAGCAGGGCCTCTTGAGATGGCAGTAAATATGATAGACAGTCAAAAAAAATTAGAAAAGCAAGACTCCATTTTAGGATGAACCTTTTTGCCTGTAAAATAAATTAGTTTCCATTATTGTGTATATGAGAAGATTTTTTAAATGACCAAAAAATGGGAAGACAGAACTGTAAAACACAGTCTCATACAAACACTAAAATTATTAACATTTTAGGTTTTTCTTCCAGTCTATTTTTACTGTGTATATATACACATATATATACATACACACACATAAATATATACACACATACATATATAAACTTTGTATTTTATTTTTTCACTTAACATTATAACAAAAGAATTTTTTGCAAGAATATATAAGATCATCCTTTCAACATAAAAACTAGCCTTAAAATGGACCATTTAACGCCAGGCATGGTAGCATGTGCATGTAATCCGAGCTACTCAGGAGACTGATAGAGAAGGACCACTTGAGCCTAGGGGTTCAAGTCCAGCCTGGACAGCAAAGTGAGATATTGTCTCTTTATTAAAAAAGTTGGGGGCATTTCATAAAGAGCAATTTATCAAATTGTAAGAGAGGCATTAAAAAAACACAATGGGAAAGCGGAGGTTTATCAATTAGTGGTATTGGAAAATTAGTTAGCAACTTCAAAACAAAAACCAGACATTCATTTAAAGGTCTTTGTCTTACCCCTTGCATTAAAACAAATTCCAGATAAGTTAAAATACTTTTATAAAAAAATCAAACACAAAAACTAGAGAAAATATAATTATTTACTAAACTTCTAGAAAGGACTATTTTAAGTTAAGACTTGATAGAACTAATCAAATATAAACCACAGAGGATTGACATCTCTCCTTTGAGAACTGAATCAAATTGATCAGGAAATCACTAAAACCCCTAATGATAAAATGACAAAAGACACAAACAGATCAAAAGAGAAATACAACCAGTCAACAAACAGAAAACTGTGTGACTCCAGTAATAAAGAAATAAAAACTAAAAATAATGTTATTCTTTTTTAAAAAACCATTAAATTAGCAAGTTTTAAACACTGCACTCAATAAAGCAGTCAGGAATGACTGTAATAACAAATAACCACAAAGAGTCGATGGCTGGAAAGAAGGAGTGACAAGTTTTTCTGTTAAGGGACAAATAGTAAATATTTTAGTCTTTGTGGGCTTTCTATTACAGCTACTTAACTCTGCCACTGTGGCAAAAGGCAACCATAGATTATTTGTAAATGAATAGGTGTGACTGTGTTCTAATAAAACTTAAAAAGACAAGAGGTGGGCCAGCCTGGCCTGCAGGTCATAGCATACCAACCCCTGGCTTAAAATAAGTTTTATTTCTCCTTCATGCTTCATGTCCATTGCAGGTCAGCAGGAATGTTCTGTTCATTATAGACACTCAGGGATTCAGGCTGCTGGAGGCTCCAAATTGACTTCGGCTTCTACAACGACCTCATCAAAAGAATTCTAGAAACTCTCACACAAGGAATTAAATGTTTCAACCACTCTCTTCTATTCACATATCATTAATCAGTCACATGGTCTTGCCAAACCGCAAGGGGGGCCAAAAAGTTCAGTTTTTCCTCTACCCAGAGCTGGATATCAGAGAAAAGCATGCATGTGATAAGCATACATAGTGCTAGTGAGGATGGGGAGAAACACGTTCTTATGCTTGGCTGACTTTTGACATTCATGCAAGGACAGTAGGTTGTCAAATATAAAAATACAGGACTCCAGTAAAATTTGAATTTCAAATAAACAACAAATAACTTTTTAGTATAAGTGTGTCCCGTTCACACATTCCTGCCAGCCTGCATCGCGTGCACTTGTCAGACCTGTGGTGACCATGAGGGGATCAGCCATCATGGTAAGGATTTCAGAGTCCAGGTCTTTAAAGCTGTGTATACTGAATGCTGACTATATACTCGACACATGCATGTATATAAGTTATTTTCATATTATAGGAAACAGGCTAAAAGAGTTTAAGTACAAATGTATAATATCACAAATGTGGTTAATGGTGGATCAAGGACAAGACTCTTAATCTCCGTGCTGTATTGGTCCTACCATGCCATAAAAGAGGTCTGGAGGTGCAGAGTTCTCCTGCCTCAGTTTCCCATCGGTAGAATGATGGAGTTGGGCCCAGAGGTCTCTAAGGATCCTGGTTCTGAGAGCCTTTGAGTCAGAGATGCTTTGAAATCAACCATTCCAACAAATGTGTATTGTGGACCCAGGGACGTGCATCTTGAGAACAGTTCCAGTTTAACGAATATCAGTGCCAGTTTTGATTGTTTCAAATGAAATTATGAACTGTAACAAATTCAGTGACTCACTTATTTCAAAGAAAGTGCCTGATGGGTGGAGGAGGTTAGGAGCTTCAACTTTAGAGGCCTGAAGAAAGAGCCTGTGTTTGTCGTAACTGCGCGGGTCTAACCTGGGTGCCAGAACACTTGGGACAGAAATGAGTTCAACCTTTTACTAACCATGAGCACTTAAACAAATTACTTCTCCCTTCTGTGCCTCAATTTTCTTATCAGCAAAATGGACAGCAATAATAGACAAAGTTTTTATAAGGAATAAATGAAGCAATACATAAAATGTACTTGAAACATTGCCTGGCACATAAATAATAAACAAACAAAAAACACATAAATGCTATGTTTTATTATTATTACCCTTCTCCAGAGTCCAGTCCCTTTGGTTATTCCTTTCAGCCTCTGACTCCAGAATGACCCAACAAATGTAAATATCATACTTGCCTTGCAAAGATTTTGTCATTGACCATACTTATGCTTGATCCTGTAAGATTCCCATCCTTCCAAAAACTAGTTTCATTCATTTATTCATTCACTCATTTACTACATATTTACCGAAAGCTTCCCTTGAGGCAGGCACAGATTCACAGATTGGAGGTTACAGCAGTGAAAACAAGGGGCAAACCTCCTGCCCTCAGAGAGTGAACAGGCCAGTGCAGGAGACAGATAATAAACAGACCAACAGACAGACACATGCCAGGTGGATGAGTATAGATGAGTAAACTGTTTTAGACAATGTGGTCAGTGTTGACAGAAAGAGTTCATTTTGTTCTACGCAGTAGAGCGAAGAACAAGCCTTTGGCTGCTAATTTGAAGGAGACAGCTGTGTGTACCTCACTTGGGAGACATTCATGTTATGGAAAGGCTTTCTAGAAAGTCTGGGGGCCTTTCGGCTTTTCCAGTGGGGATACCTGGCCCAGGGAGGTTACAATTCTCCTAAGTATCAGAGTTTGGATTCTGATGAAAGTCCAGCTGCTGCTAAAGCTGCAGAGATTTCCATGGGATCTGTCACCTCTTGTGGGTCCTGGGTTCACTGATATGTGACTCAGTGGCCACATCATAGGAGAGAGTGTGAGACTCTTGGCTTAAGAAGTGGTCTCAGGGCACTGAGACCAGCTCCCAATACAACCTAGGTATCATCTCCATAGAGTCCTAGGAATATCTGAGCAACCCCCTCTTGATTTTCCCAAGGACTTCTGCAACGAGCCCCCGTGAACCTAAACGACAGGGAGGGAGTCACCTTTCAACTTCTCTTCTTCAGTTTTTCAGCTTCCCCACGTACACACCCAGAGCACTCAGAGAGAAGAAACCTGTTCTCTGAGAATGTCAGGTAAGAGGATGATTTCCAATGAGGCACTGGGCGCGCTTCATCTCCCCTGGAGAAATTACCAGGCATCACCTCCGGTCTCAGCCTATTGACCCCATCCACCAACGCTGGAAGATGCTGCCTGCTCCTGGAGAGGAAACCTAGGGAAAGTCCTCTGTGGGGGATCCTTCTCCACAAAACCCAAAAAGGTCCATCTCACAGCCCCCATGGCCTTTCTCTGAACCACACAGACCCATTTCCCTCAAAAAGACAAACCATATAGGAAAACATCTTAGCATATCTCATCTTATTCTAAGCAGAGCATCTTCGTCTTGAACTGGCAAACAAAACAGATTTGTGAGGGAAGTCAGGCACAGTGGGGCACACCTAAAATGCCCAAGGGCTTACAGGTATGGGTTTAGTGATAGCTTCAGAACAAAATATAAAGAGTCGTACACTCAAAATAAATAAAAATGCATTTCATTCATAACCAAATTGAAAGGCTTCAGGCTCTGTGAGTAATCTTGGGCTTGTCTTTTTATATTCTCAGCCTCCTAATTTAACCATCTGGAATTCTTTCTAAAGTGCCATCCTATTCAGCATTTAGAAATGAATGACTTTAAATGGAAAATCTACATTTCATTGTAAATAGAGAACTTGACATCCGTGGCCCATTCTGCACAAATCACAAATATGTGTGCTTAGCAGATGATGAAGGATAACTCCAGAAATGTATTTCACACATGGCAGGAGACATGCAAATGGATGAATGTACTGAAGAACCCATCAGTGCACCCCTGTCCAGCATCCTAGTGTCCTACAGTATCTTTTCTGAGCTTCTGGAATGTTAGGGTAACACATGTTGACATCATATCCAGATGCAGAGTAACCTGTAGACTGCAGCATGATCCTTGGCTGAACTACACACCACGGTCCTGCCCATACAGTTCAAAATCAGTCTCAGTTGCTTGATCTCTAAAATGGGACTGAAAACAAAACTTCACAGTATTTTTATGATGCTCAAAAGTTAAAATCAAGAATATGTGTATTATCTTGGGAAAATTTAAAGCACTATTTAAAAGTTACTTTCCAAATAAGAATAATTCAGGATGGAGGCAGGGGGTGTCTAAGAGTTACAGACCCCAAAGGACCCTGGAAGTGGGATGGGGGGCTTGAGGTCCTCACCATTGTCATGGCTATCATTTGGCAAGGGCAAACCCTAAAGAGCCCAATGTGCCCTCATAAATAGCATGGGCTTTATCCAGTCAGGGTGAGGAGATTCCAGAGGTTTTCTCACAGGGAAATGACATGGACAGATCTGAGTTTTCTTTCTTCTGCTTCAGCTCCACTTAGGCTACTCTGACATTTCCATTTCCTGCATATTACAACAGCCTCCTAATATGTTATCCTTTTCCCAATGGTGGTGCAAGAAGAAATTGGGAGCAGGATAACACATTAGGAGGTTGTTGTAATATGCAGAAAGTGAAAATGTCAGAGAAGCCTAAACTGGAGCAGAAACAGAAGAAAGAAAAGGAGGAAAGATACTCATAAGTATTTAGAAAGAATTGGCAGAGGTGGGGTGGGATGCAGGAAAGAAAGAAATCTAGAATGACTCCTAGGTGCCTGCTTGGGAAAACTAAGTGGAAGGTATTGATTGAAGTCATAAATCCAAGAAGAAGTTGTAAATCCAAGCAGGATTTTCCCAATTTCTTCTGGTACCACCCCTTGCAAGGTTTTTGCAAGGTTTTTGCACCACCATTGGTGATCACTAATATGTTGAGCCTTGGAAATGTTGTGTCTGAAGATGCCCAGATGGGGACAGATCTCCAGCAGGCAATTGGATGTCAAGGCAAAGGAATTCAGTTTGGAAATTGTTGGCACTCTATTGCTAATAGTTGAAGTGATAAATCCAGATGAGATCCCCTATATGGAAGACATACCACTTTACTTGATGTGGAAGTATCAAACACGATTGTTGGGAATGTCAGTCATAAAGCTGCCACAATCCCAGGCGAAACATGGCCAGTCATAGCAACCAAGGCCCTTGCATTATTCCAGGATGGGCACTTAAGCCAAGAAAGACCAATGCAGAATCTTCTCTGAGGTAGATACATGGAATCAAGGAAGCCTAATTGCAGACTAAAGCCCCTACACAGAGGAAGACAGAACAAGAGATGGAAAGAAAGACAAAATCCAGACAACAACCCTTGCATCCTAATTTAGCTAAGCCTGAAGCTGGATTCTCCCCTGAACTTGCCAATTGTGAGCCAATGAATTACCTTTTATTATTGTTATTGTCTATGTTAATTTGATTTGAGTTTCTTGCAAACCAAATAGTCTTTACCAGGAGAAATTGGTAGCAGAAGTGAGGTGCTGCCAAAAACAAACAAAAAAACCCAACAAAAACAAACAAACAAACAAAAAGAAAAAACAGCCTAAGAACAGAATTGGCTGAGTCAAGGCAAAGTGGAGAGTGATGGAAATCCCTCTGCTTTCTGACTGAGAAGCTGGTGATGCATGTCGTATAGTAGCAAAGTAAGTAGCTGAATCCTCATCTATCTCAGGACTCAGATCATCTGCCCATTAAACCAGGAATCTTAGGGAACTTAGTTAGAAAATATGCATCTAGGGGAGAGGGATAATAGAACTTGGCTGGTGCAGCTACACTGTGCAACAGGTTGAGAACTGAGAGACGGGTTACATAAAAGAGATTGAGTATATAAGTAAACATATTGCAGGTAATTATAGCCAGATTTCTCACTGTCACCAAAGAGAGGTAGCATATGAAAAGTGGAAAGATATGAACAAATCCTGGGGTGGTGGATTGGAACTGGAAATATCAATGTAGATTTACCGTTTTTAATAAACAAAGGGAGATAAATATAGAGAGACATGTGAATGTATGTACGTACATAAATGTATTTAGATACACATATTTCCTGACTGTTTCTACTAAGAGGGCTGAGAAGCTATGACCTCCCAGAAGCACACCAGATCTTTTGAATTTTGGCTTTTAGATCTTATTCTTCACTAAAAGGAGTAGGACTCCATGAAGAAATCCCTGAGTGCAGGGAAAATGCAAGATGAACCTAGTATACCTTGATATGCCAAAAACAAAGAAAACACTCAAACATTAATAGAAACATAGACACAGGACAAAGGAGCCAACTTGGAAGGTCTCCCACTAGTCAAGCTTTGGGCATCAAAATAAATAATGATAATAATGGATTGTAATCCGTTTAATAAAATAAGAATCCATGAATCTGTATTGATTTAAATAAATAAATGGATAAATACACAAAGGAGAAGTTCTACCTCATAGTAGAATACCAACTAATAAATGTAGGAGAAAGAATGGAATTAGAAGAATCAACATATGGCCAACACTACAGTCATAACTGACTAAGGCATGAATTATTAGTAGTTGCAAAAATTAGTAAGTGAAAGTTTGATGAGAAAGAAAATGCTTTGCAGAAAACTACAAAGCAGGAAACATGGTTGAGAATAAGACTAAGACCCAGGTGGAGCTCCTCTCAAACTGTTCCTGCTGGCAGATACAGGAGCCAGCAGGAGAACCTGATGCAGGGTAGGCACACCTCAAAACTGGGACTTAGCCTGGGAGGGTTCTTGGCTTTGCCTGGGAAGGAATTCAAGGGCAAGCCAGTGGTGTTAAACAGCAACTTTGATTGAAGCAGCAGTGTACAGCAGCAGCAGAGGTGCTGCCCCTTGCAGAGCAGGGCTACCCCATAGGCAGTGTGCTCAGGGTAGCAGGTCAGAGCCAGTTCTGCAGTCATGTTTATACCTACTTTTAATTATATGAAAATTAAGTGGCAGACTGCTGAAATTTCTAGAAAAAGGGTGGTAACTTCTGGGTCATCAGTCATTGACATGGAAAGGGGTGATAACTTCTGGGTATTGTCATGGCAAAGGTAACCTGATATGGCACATTGGTGGGCATGTCTTATGGAAAGGTACTCCCACCCTATCCTTGTTTTACCTAGTCCTCAATTTGGTCCAGTGTCTGAGTGCTGCCTCTGGAGTCAAACCCATCCATGGTGATGCTACCTGGGCAAGGGCCTTACCTCCCAGTTCTGTTATTTCATGTTGCCACAAAGCCATGTCTGAAGAAAACTACAAAGCAAAACATCTAGGCCTGTAGCTAAGACACAGATATTAAAAAGCTGAAGCTTAGATTCAAAGAGCACTTAAAATTTTTCTGTGCAACAAGAAGGCTGGAAGTAGGTGGTTACTGACATCAATCCAGTAGCTTTAGGGCTAACATCTCTGAGATTTTCTTGGCTTTTCCCTCATATTCCTCCCCCAAACTGCTGCAACTCCAGCCACCATATCTGCATTCCAAGCAAAAAGGAAAAAGCATATCAGCTGAATCTGTTCCTCAATGGACAAGAGAAATTTTGTTAAAGAGCGAAATGAAGTGTAGCCAAATTGATTTATGATGAGTCACCCCACTGCCAGAGAAGGGAATTGTTGCTTTTCTACTACAGCAGAACATGTGACCACAGCATATTATTTCTCCTCTTTTTCTATAAGGGGAGATTTTATTGTGGTTATACAGCATAGCAGTTATGTGTTGCCTTCAAGAAGCAATGCAAAGCAGAGGCTTAAGCAATGAAGACATTTAATTACCTCACATTGAGAGATGTCTGGAGGAAATGAGTTCCAGCTTTCAAAAGTAGTTCAAGGATATAATCAAGAGCAAAGCTCTTTTCACCTGTCTGCTCTAGCACTCTCAGTAGATTAGCTTTTTGTCTTTAGTTGTATAGGATTGACATGTAGTCTTAGGAGAGATATTCTCTCTCTGCTGGGGTTTCCATGCTGGCAAGATGTGAATCTGAAGCCTTTGAAGAAAATTTTCTCACCACATGGAAAAACCAGGTCAGCAGACAGGAAAAAGTCAAGACTCAAAAAGCGGAACTGTACCATGACAGCACCAACTGAGCTCCTATGTCCAAGTGGCCCGGAGTCCACCTCCACATGTCCCAGTTACTGTGCCCACAGCTCTCCCTTTTTATTTTTTCTTCTCCTATTTCTCTTTTTATGGGTGTGTGGGGGAGTTTAGAAATGGAATGGTCCAGCAATGCCACTTTCGGATATATATCCAAAAGAATTGAAAGCAGGGTCTTGAAGAGACATTTGTACACCCATGTTCATAGCAGCACTATTCAAAATAGGCAAAAGATAGAAGCAACTCAAGTGTCCACTGACAGATAAATGAATCAACAAAATGAGGTATATACATATGATGGAATATTTTTCAGCCTTAGAAAGGAAGAACATTCTGATACATGCTACAACATGGATGAATTTGAAGACATTATGCTAAGTGAAAGAAGCCATTTACAAAAGGACAAATATTGTAGGATTCCACCTACGTGAGGTACCCAGAGTGGTCAAGTTTACAGAAACAGAAAGAAGAATGGTGGTTGCCAGGGCTGGGATGAAGGAGAATGGGGAGCTCTTAATGGGTACAGAGGTTCCATTTTACAAGATGAAAACATACTGGAGATTAGTTGCACAATAATGTGAATGTACTCAACACCACTGAACTACACACTTAAAACTGATTAGGATGATAAATTTTATGTTACATTTATTTTGCCACAATTAAAAATTTTGCAACAAGAATTGAGTGGAGTTTTTGTCACATGCAACTAAAAGTGTCCTGACTTGAAGAAGAAGAGAGGGAGAAAAAGAATGAAGCATATTGTGGAGAAAGAAGAAAAAAAGATAATGAACTGAGCACCAGAGAATCCCAACATTTAAGGAAAACCTGGGCAAAAAGTAACCATGTAGATGGCTGGGATGAAGCTTCCCAGAAGTGAAGGTGGATGAAGGTGACGCCCCTTCGTTTATGAGACCAGGAAAGAGTCACAAGGAAGCCAGGGCAGAAGAGTTTCGGGTTGGAGGGATTAGTGAACAAATCCAAGTGTATTTCAAGAGGCCAAATAATATAAATAGTCGAAAGTGTCTACTGGATTGGACAGTTAGAAAGTTTTTCCAGTGGGGATTCAATAGAACCAACAGAGAATACTTTGATGCAGTGGGTTCAGGAGCAGGTGAAAAGGGAAGTAAAGAGACAGAAAGCATGCATAGCTTCTCAATGACCTTAGAACCCTGTCACCTAAAATTAATTGCATAAGTATAGTTTCCAGGTGATTAACAGTGAGGCCAAAGTTAAGAAGTAGCTCCCATTATCCACATCGGTGGGAAAGAGCAGAAAGGCTTGTCCTTGGCACAGTCCAGAGGGCCTTGAGTGGACTTCCTGCCGACAGCCTGAAAGACTGTGGAGACTCAGGCTGGCCTGTTCCCTCGGTCTCTCTTCTCCCTCAGATTCTTTGCAAAATGAGGGGTAGCCATGTTTAATATTTTACCACATGTGTCTTATCTCTCTCTCTCTCTCTCTGAATCTCTCTCCTCCATATATGTGTGCATGTAAGAATGTGTGTGTGTGCATGCATATGTGTATATATGCAGATGGCTTTCTCTGAACTACTTGTATTTCGTGGCCATAATAATTTTTTAATTGAAGTTTTATTTTAGATTCAAGGGTTTCATGTGCAGTTTTGTGGCTTGGATATATTGTGTGATGCTGAGGTTTGGGGTAAGGATGATCCCATCATGGAGGTAGTGAGTGTAGTACCCAATAGTTAGTTTTTCAGCCCTTGCGCACCTCCCTCCCTCCGTTTGGAGTCCTCAGTGTCTATCATTCCTGTCTTTGTGTCCATGCATACCCCAACGTTTAGCTCCCACTTATAAGTGAGAACATGTGGTATTTGGTTTTCCATTCTTGTGTTAATTCACTTAGGATAATAGCCTCCAACTCCATCCATTTTGCTGCAAAGGACATGATTTCATTCTTCTTTATGGCTGCACAGAATTTCATGGTGTATATTTACCACATTTTCTGTATCCAGTCCACCATGGATGGGTACCTAGGTTGAGTCTATCGCCAATAGTGCTGTGATGAACATACACAGTGAGTGACTGCATTTTCGTAGAAAAAATTACTTTCCTTTGTATATATACCCAGTAATAAGATTACTGGGTCAAAAGCTAGCCCTGTTTTAATTTTGAGAAATCTCTAAACTGCTTTCCACAGTGGATGAACTAATTTACATTCCCACCTGCAGTATATATGTGTTCCCTTTTCCCCACAGCTTTGCCAGCGTTTGTTATTTTTTGACTTTTTAGTAATAGCCATTTTAACTGGTGTGAGATGGTATCTCATGTGGTTTCAATTGGCATTTTTCTGATGATTAGTGATGTTGAGCATTTTTTCATATATTTGTTGGCTGTGTATGTGTCTTCTTTTGAGAAATGTCTGTTTATGTCCTTTGCCCGCTTTTTAACAGCATCATTTATTTTTTTGTTTGTTAAATTGTTGGATCCTAGATATTAGACCTTTTTTGGATGTATAACTTGTGACCATTTTCTCCCACTCCATAGAGTGTCTGTTTACTCTGTTGATCTTTTCTTTTGCTGTGCAGAAGCTCTTTAATTTAATTAGGTCCCACTTGTCAATTTTTGGTTTTGTTGCAATTGCCTTTGAGATCTTAGCCATAAATTCTTTGCCAAGGCCAATGTCCAGAATAGCATTTCCTAGATTTTCTTCTAGGATTCTTATAATTTTAAGTCTTATATTTAAATCTTTGATCCATCTTGAGTTAATTTTTGTTTATGGTGAAAGGTGGTGGTTGTTTCATTCTTCTGCATATGACTAGCCAGTTATCTGAGCACCATTTATTAAAGAGGGAATCCTTTCCTCATTGCTTATTTTTGTTGACTTTGTCAAGGATCAGATGGTTGTAAGTGTGCATTTTTACTCCCAGGCTCTCTGTTCTGTTCCATTGCATGACCATAATATTTTAGAAGAGTTTAACCCAGCTCCATTGCAGGATATCACATTTTGGTTTGCTTCAGATTTCCACATGGTTACATTTGTATTATGTGCTTTTTTGGGTTTTTTTTGCAAAAGTAACTGATATAATCCTGTTTTGTCTCAGTGCTTCATATCAGGAGGCACACAATGTCAATTTGTTACATAGCTTGAAATATTTAATATTCACAACAATCCAATAAAGTTTGCGCCAATATGTAAACTCTCCCCCAGAGAGCCGAGCTAAATTGATCAAGGTTAAATAGCCAGTATAAAGCTGACCCAGACATCAAATCCAAGTCCATCTGGTTTCAATATCTATGTTCTTTCCACACCACATCTGCTCCCACTAACAGCATCCCATGCAGGCATAGCACACTGTGGATCTCCATCTGAATGTCACCTGCTGCTTGCCCCTGTTACTGATTTTCACTACCTATACAAATATTCTCATCACCCTTTTACTCTTGACAACAGTTTTTTGCCTTGATGTCCTCATACTTGCTGCCACCCTCTGCATACCATATTTCCTGGCTACTCAAAGTATGGTCCAGAGACCAGCACCAGACATCACCTAAGAACTTAGAAATGCATAATTTTGTGTCCCACCCTCAATCTACTGGATCAAAATCCATATTTTAACAAGCTCCCATGTGTATACACAATGAGGTTGAGAAGGGCTGCTGTGTTTCACTTGCTTACTGGACTTCCTCCATGACCAGTCCTCCACCCTCCCTGCCCCACCACTTAATGGAGGCATGTCTTCTTCCAGGCTCAAGTGCTTCCAAGTGGCCCTGTCCCCTGCAGGGTGGCCATAACAGGAAAGAGCCAGAATTATCACAGTTTCCACCTGTGACTTCTACAAATGCAATAACATGCTAAGACCTTTAGGAAGAATCTCTGTCCACAAACTGGATTTGTGTGCTTCTTTTCTTGGGTTCTTTAGCAGGAGTGTGAGTGTTTGCATCTAGAAGGGATTTTCATTTTTAGTCTTCTATAAATAAGCCAAACACATGCCTTCTTTCGTCACACTCTTCCTGGCACCTACCCCTTCACTCTCATCAGCACCCACAGCTGGAGCAGCCTGAACCCCCACCCTCCCCAGCTCGTGGGACCTGTACAAACCGTGGAAACTTGAGCCCTTGCCTGAGGCCTCAGTGTCCTCAACAGTCCTTTGTGCCAGACTTGGATGCAAAGCCAGACCTCACAGGTAGCTTCTGCTTAGATTCTCAGACACAGTCTACTTGCTTTAGCTTGTACTTCTGGCTTGAGGCCCCATCTCTGAGTTTTAGTTCTGTTAGCCAAACCCCCTTCTGGAGCCCAACCTTCCTTGACAGGTAGCTTTCATTATCATGGCTGGGTCTGCCAGACACTTAACCATCCACCTTTAGCCTTCTGCTAGGACACATACTGATTCATCTTGTCAGTTGTTTGCAAGTATCAACCAGAGTCTCCCATAACCTTGGAAACCCTGCACCCTGCACTGACTTTCAGTCTCAGATTGACTGATGCTAGAAGAGAGGACACTCTTGGCAGGCGATACAAGAGGAACTACAACTGGACCTGGCTAGTTAGATTTTTTTAGATGAACAGAATGGATTTTATGTCATCTTACTTTTCTCATGAATTCTTTACAGTCTACAAACTGTCCTGCTTAATATCGCTTTCTTTGCAGGGCTGTCTGGGTGACCCTGGGAGAGAAGGCTATGCAGGTTTCTGGCTAGGGATAGAATCCCCAGGAACTGGATGATGCCAGAACAGGTAGGGGCTCACATTCAACTCTGGGGTATGGTGTAAATTTGAGTCAAAAGAGTATCAGGGTCAGGGTAGCTCTGAAATCCCAGCCCAAAAATGTTAAAGGGAAAAGGGAAGCAGGTTGAGAAGAAAAAATCAGGTTTAAAGTAAAGGATCTGCCACTCAAGTCAACCAGACAGACAGGAATAGGAGGCAGAGCCTGGAAAAACAGAACATCCTGGGGACACAGGGACCGAGAGAATGGGAGGGGACTTTTTATAGGGAGCCCATAAACTAGCCACGGGTCAGGAGAGAAATGAAAGGGCTAAACTGGTTCAGATAAAAACAAAGTAGGAACAGGGATGCTAACTAGTGCTACAGTATGTAGATATTGTACTAACTAGAAGCCTCACTAGAAAAAAAAAATTGGATAAAAGTCATTCTACCAAGTTGACACACCAGAGCAAACCCCGGAGCATAGCACCCGAGGATACTCCACAATACGGCCAATAAACACATGAAAAATGCTTAATATAATTAGTCATTAGGAAAATGCAAATTAAAACTACATTGAGATACCACTATCCACCTATTAGAAGGGTGAAAAGTTTTTTAACTGATCATACCATGTGTTGGTGAAGATGTGGAGCAACTGGAACTCTCATAAACTGCTAAGGGAATGTGAAATGGTACAACCACTTTGGAACATCTTCACTCCTAGGTATGCATCCAAGATAAATAAAAGCACAAGTCTACACAAAGACCTGTACCCAAATGTTCTTATAAGCTTGATTTGTGATCATCACAAACCAGAAACAAACCAACTTTCCATGTGCAGGAATAGATAAATAAATTGTGGTATAGCCACACAATGGAATACCACTCAGCAATAAAACAGAATGAACTGTTGATACACATACAACATGAGTGATTCCTCAAATCATTGAGCTGCGTGAAAGAAGCCAGTAGAAGAGTAAGTGCTGTGTGCTTCTATTTATGAAAAAAATTCTGGAACATGGAGATCAACCTGCATTGACAGACAGCAGGTCCCTGGTTGCATGAAGACAGGAGTGGAGAGAGGCATGTGAAACAAGGAACATTTTGGGGGTGATGAAAATGTTTATTCTCTTCATCATGGTGAGGATATCAAAGGTACATGCATGTCTCAAAATGCATCAAAAGGTACACTTTAAATATATGCAGTTTGTGATACTTGAATTACACCTCAAGAAAGTTTAATAAAAGAAAAATAAAATGAAACAAACAAAATTTCCACGTACAATTTATCACATTCCCTTCCTTCTTCCTGCCATGGAGACCAGTAACAGACAGAGAGTGTGGTCCCTGTCAGCCTCCATATCTGCATAAGACATGAAAAAGTTTCCCCTGCCAAAGCAGGGATGAAATTGTAGCAAAAGCAAAAATAACCCTTTACTGATTTAAACAGGTGAGATTTAGGTGTTATTTATAGCATAGTGCTAACCCGTCTGACTGACACAACCCCCAAACTCAGTATGTTGTCCCAAAGTCTCATTGAAAAAACAAGTTAAGCCAGGTACAGTGGCTGCCATCTGTAATCCCAGCACTTTGGGAGGCCAAGGCAGGAGGATTGCAAGAGGATTGCTTGAGGCCAGAGCTTCGGACCAGACAAGGCAACAAGGCGAGACTCCATCTCAGGAAGGGAAGGGAAGGGAAGGGAAGGGAAGGGAGAGAGGGAGGGGAGGGGAGAGGAAAATTAATTTTAGAAAAAGGAAAAGAACAAATTAACAGTCCAACACACAGTAGATCATGAAACACTTCAGTACATAAAATCTGCCCCTGTGGAGTTTGAGAAACATAAATCAGACTTCTATTTGTTCAAGTGACAGAGTGATTTCAAGATACAAACTCTTGAAGTGATCCATCATACCAACCACAGTGTATGTGGTGATGATGAGGGTTAGGACCTCATAAGAGAGAAATGGGGATATTGGACATGCCCAAGTCACCTCATCTGACACCACGATATTATTCAGAGCCAACTGAAGAACACAGAATACACTATGATGAAAGAAAAAGTCAGTACTGTTAAGATGGTCACTTGTAGTGAGATAAACTGAAACATCCCTCTGCTCTTCAAAAGAAATTTGAAGTTACACAGAAACTATTTGAAGACAGCACCATCCATCCCAGATGGTTTAGGCAAGGTTTTCTCAATTAATATGAAGGCTCCTTGGAATGAGGGCAGGCCCAGAAAGGAGATCAGGATTAATGTTTCATAAGAAGTAAGGCTGAAGTACTATTAATAAGAAATGCAAGCTCGTTACAGGAGACTAGGCTAGTCTTTAGAAAAAAATTAACACTTGAGATGATGAAGTATTTCATCTTGGGCATTTCAAGAAGGAATCAGAGGCCATGATCATCTAAGGAGTAAGACCAGAGTGTAGGTCCAAACCAGGGCCCTCACAAGAGAAGCCCAAGGGTCCACTAGGCACAGCCTTCTATTCCCAGAGGTCTCTTTTGATGTCATCTCCGGATGAGAGCAAACAGAGTCACTGAGCTACCGTGACAAAACTGAAAGCAAATGTTTTCAGCGTGGAGCATAAAATGTGTAGCCCATCATCAAACCCAGAGTTCATTGTGATTTAATTCTTCAGAGCAGATTTGTTATAGGACATTTTTGTTTTGGAATTGTTCATTTATAAAACATAAACTTCAAAATATGATAGTTTGCAACCCAATTGCAGCTTTCCTTCATTTTTACAAACAAAAATATTGGCCCTCAAATAATGAAAATTCCCCAGGTATTCTAGGTTGTGAGAAGTTCAGTCATACACGTACCTACCCCATCAACCACCCCAACCCATGGGTCCATAGCTCATCAGTCCTGGCTTTGGAGCCAGCAAAAACTTAGGCCAAGAAGAACTCCATAACATACAGAAGAATCACTGCTCTGAGGTGGAGTACGGTAATTTGTTCTGAGGAAGGATGCAGTCATCAGATGGTGGACCTCTTAACAAAGAAGACTGTGGGAGAAACAGGAAGAGGACCAGGGAGGTGAAATTAATAAAATGAGGCAGTGTCCACGTAGGACACCCTCTGAAGTTCTCAATCATAATATCTAGTTCCCCTCTTGATCCCATGAATAGTTCAAGGCAAAGAGTTGTCCATAAAAACTCTATAATGTGGAAATGCAAATCAAAACCACAATGAGATGCCATCTCATATCAAATGACTATTATTCAAAAGTCAAAAAATATCAATAACAGATGCTGGCAAGGTTGCAGAGAAAAGGGAGCTTATATGCTGTTGGTAGGAGTATAAATTAGTTCAACTATTGTGGAAGGCAGTATGTCGGTTCCTCAAAGAGCAAAACACAGAGCTACTATTTGATGCAACAATCCCATTACTGGGTATATACCCAGAGGAATATAAATCATTCTACCATAAAGACACATGCACATGAATGTTCATTGGAGTCCTATTCACAATAGCAAAGATGTGACTCAACCTAAATGCCCACGAATGACAGATTGGATACAGAAAATGTGGTATATACACCATGGAATACTATGCAGCCATCAAAAAGAATTAGACGATGTCTATTGCAGGAACATGAATAAAGCTGGAGGCCCTTATCATTAGTAAACTAACACAGAAACAGAAAACCAAATACCACATATTCTCACTTTTAAGTGGGAGCTAAATGATGAGAACACACAGACACAAAGAAGGGAACAACAGACACCAGGGCCTACTTCAGAGTGGAGGGTGGAAAGAGGGAGAGGAGCAGAAAAAAAGTAATTATTGGGTACTAGGCTTAGTACCTGGGTGATGAAATAACCTGCGCAGCAAACCCCCATGCCACTAGTTTACCTATATAACAAACCTGCACATGTACCCCCGAGTCTAAAATAAGTTAAAAAGAAACTCTCTAGTGTGGTACTGCTGCAGGATGCTTATTGGAACACTCTGTAAAACAAGTCACCTAGGCTGGGCACGGTGGCTCATGCCTGTAATCCCAGCACTTTGGGAGGCCAAGACAGGTGGATCACCTGAGGTCAGGAGTTCAAGACCAGCTTGCCCAACAAGGTGAAACCCAGTCTCTACTAAAAAACATATTAAAAATTAGCCAGGCATGGTGGCAGGTGCCTATAATCCCAGCTACTTGGGAGGCTGAGGCAGGAGAATCACTTGAACGCATGAGGCAGAGGTTGCAGTGAGCCGAGATCATGCCATTTCACTGCAGCCTGGGCAACAAGAGAGAAACTCCATCTCAAGGAAAAAAATACAAAACAAGTCACCTAAACACCCTCCAGAATTCAGTGGGAGTCCAATCCATGGAAAAGCTAGATGAGCCCAAGAGATACTCCTTCTAATCTCTTCACAATTCAGTCTTTAAATGCCTTTAAGATTGCACCTAAACTGGTGTGGAAGAGCATCATAGCGATGTCTTCCGAAGGAAGGAAGAGTTATGGACCTATACCAGGGATTTGCAACCCCTGCACTGTCTTATTCATACTTCCTTTCCCTGCGCCAGGACTCAGTCCTATTTTAAGACAAATTCCTAATTAGTCTTCACACTGTCTCTATTGCTAACCCACAAAATGCCTTTGGGAATTATACAAGGTGTAATTCTTAAATAATAGAGTCAAGAAAAAATATATATGCAATTAAAATAGCAAGATTATTAAAACTTTTTCCTGCAGAAGTAGGAGGTATTCCTTTAGAAACATACAATTCATGCTCACCTTCCTTCACCTGAGAGCAATAACTCTCTTTCTGCAAAAATTAAATGGGCATGAAGGAAAAATTAACCTTACACCAATTCCAAATCTGGTTGGGATGTAGGGGGAGTCAAAGGAGTGGTCGTATCAGAGATAGTCAATTTTCATTTCCAGAAACCCATTATAGACCACACAGCCATTTAAAAAGTATAATTATGACAATTACACAATAAACACAGAATATGCTCAGAATATGCCAATATAAATGATGACTGTTCTGTGATTAAATTTTGTGTGCACATGAGCAAACACTTGAACAAAGAATGGATGAATATAAACAGCTTGATTGTGTGGCAGTGGTCAGAGCATGGGGTAATTTTTTTTTTTTTTTTTTTTTGCAGTTTGGTTTCTATTAATGCTGTTCATACAACAAATAATTTGTAAAAAGCCATTAAGGTGCCTTGGTGACAATTGGAAAACCAATTATAAATTCCTGCACCTCTAAAATGAGACAGAACCAATGGTGCAGAGCCACAGCATGGAGAAACAAAGGGCCTCTGCATTCGAATGTAATTTTTTGCCTGAATAAAAGGAAGGCTTGATTTAAAGAGAAAGGGCATTTAATCTGGGTGTAATTTATCTATGTTTTATTATAAGAATATGGCCTATTTACAAAAGCTTGCACAAGTAGTCTCTGAGATTCATCCCATGTAGTCACCGCCATGGGGTCTTGTTAGAGACACTGATCTACTGACACAATGCCTCATGTGTGGAACAACCCATGCCTCCCTGCAAGGCCCTTTTGCATATACTTCTCTGATACTGAAGTCATATTATACTAACTGTTCCATCATCAGTGCTCTAGCAAAGCTAGATCAATCACTAGACCCCAGGTAGAGCCCTAAGTGCTCTGAGATGAGAGGCCAGGACTCAGAGCCAGGGAGCAGATATTTTGGTGGGCTCCGCCCCTCCCCCAATGTGTAACAGCTTAGAGGTGCATCCTGATTGGTCTAAGTCAGTCGTGGTGCTCCCATCCTCCTTACCAATGAATAGGTTGAGACCCCAGGATGACATTTTTCAACATAAGGTTTTCCTGTGTCCTCAGGATTGGTCCAACTGGAGCCAATGAGACTCTAGCAAAGGTTGCTGGTGGTTCTTTCTTTAGATATTACTACAACCACATGTGTGGTGCAGAACATTAGCACCCATTCTGTTGCTAGCCTGTGAAGAGCAGAGCCAAGAAGATCGCACAATAGAAGGTGTGCCACTAGATTAAGTCAACCTCCACATCTCCCTACCTCTGGGTCTCTAGTCTTGAAGCCCTTCATGTTTATGCCAGTTTGAATTTCAATCTTTTTTTGCATCCCAATTGATGTTAGACCACATCCCTATCCTCTCCCCTGAGCAGGACAGAGGAATGCAGCTGACACTAAAAGTCAAGGAGGCGGGCAGACAAAAGACCATCTCTAGGATTCTCTCACCTTCTTTATCCTCAATCATTTTCACTACCATCTCCTGCCCACTCATGTGTCCAGAATTTAAATTTCAATGACAATAGAAATGAAATGGGCTATAGAGCTCATCTTCTTTAAACTTCTCATGATAGTTCTGAGGAAACTGAGATTTTGGGGGAAAGAAAGGGCACTTACCAAATACAATTCAGAGGCAAAACTGCATCCTTTAATGCCCAATGAAAATGTCTATTTCTTAGCAAACTTTTCCCCAGTAATCACGCCCTTCCTGCACTGCCCTAGGCAGAATTGGTTATTTCTTCTTCATCACCACCAATATATTTTATACCCACCTCTGTTAGAAACAGCCCCTATATTGTTGCATAATTAATGGCTCCCACTAGACTGTGTGCTTCTTGAAGACAGGGTGCCTGGTTTTAATATGCACTTGACTGTTAAATGAATGGAGCAACATCTTTATCAAACCCACTAATTCCATCTTTGTCAAACTCATTAATTCCATCTTTGTTAAGCCCATTAATTCCAACTTTATTCACATAGAATCTGTGATATTTCTAATTAAGGACAGTAGACAGAATATCTTAAATGACCTCCCAAAGATGTTTCACCCTAATCCCCTGGAATCTGCGACGACAACGCAGATATCACTCTTGTGGCTACGCTATGTCATGTGGCACAATTGAACTCAAAAGGGTGAGTTAACCAGTAACTTAATGTAATGTTACATGAGCCCTTAAAATTAGAGAACTTTCTCTGGCTGTGTGCGTAAGAGGAAGGCAGAAGGGAAAGAGAGATTTGAGGAAGATTTAATCCCTGTTGCAAAACAGAGGGCACAAGTTAGGAAATGCAGGCAGCCTCTCAAAGGTGAGAACAAGCCCTGGCCAGCAGCCAGCAAGGACATGAGGACCTCAGTTCTACAACCACACAGAACTGAATTCTGCCAACAACCTGAATGACTTGGAAACAGATTTACTCCCAGAGCCCCAGCCGACAGACACCTTGATTTCAGCCTTGTGAGACTCTAAGCAGAGTACTTAGCCATGCCTGCCTCCACTTCTGACCTACAACACTATAAAATAATAAATGGAAGTTTTAGAGTGATAAAAAATACTGTTTTCAGTTGCTAAGTTTGTGGTAATTTGCTATGAAGCTAAGAAAACTAATGGAGTTCTTTGTGGAGGGCGTAGGGAAGCTTTGCTAAGCAAATCATTACAGTAAACCAGCTTTCAATTCTGATGTTCACCTGCTTAGAACTAACCAGTTTTCAGGATGTTTGTAGAAGGGACTTTGGAGATCATCTGACCCTGAGTAAACAGGCTGCATTTTAAGTCAACTCGAATCAATTGGTTACCAGGCATGGACTGTTAAGAATTGTGAGGCCAAGCCTGGGTTCAGGGTAAAATAAATCTGTAATTGATTAGCAACACCAGCCATGAGTGGAGGACCTGGTGACGATGGCATGCTTGACAAACCCTTGCTATTCCTACTCTAGTCTGGCCTACTCATTTGGGAACAGGGAAGGGGCAAGATTACATAGTCAATCAAGACTAGAAATAGGAACCAAAGCCTCCTAGCACACAAATCTAATTTTCTTTGCACAGCGCAGAGTTTACTAAACTCAACAGAGCTAAAATATTAATCCTGCTCTAATTTGCACCCCAGGAGTCCCCCAGGCCCTGGCAGCAGCCCATGGCTCATATCATGAGCACTGAGGTCTCCCTGGGAACCAAATTTATAAGATCCACCCTGAGGAGCTTATATCCCTGCAACCCACTCTCTGCTCAGAACTGGCCAGTGAGAGGAGGCCATCTCTTCCTTCTCCTTTCCCACTCTTCTCCCAAGAAGCTAGGAACAAGCCACAACTCTTGGATGAAGTGAGAAGACTGGGAACTGGACTCTGACTCATCAGGACACCAAGAAAAAATCAAGACACAAGGTGGAAGTCGATGGAGCAGAGAGGAATCAAGCAGCTCACAGACCACGTAGAACTCCTCAGGCTACCATGCTTATTTACTGGCTGGCCCCACTCATTACTGAACTGAGGGCAAAGCTAAGGTCCTACTGGCAATGACTCACAAAAAAGGCTATAAGTAGGAACATTTATGACTATATTTATACAACCAAAGTTGGTTCAATGATAATGCATGGAAAAATATACTCTTTGCTGAAGAGGAATTTTAACTCCATTTGGGTATATGTTCCCAAGTGGGGAAAAAAAAACTTGGGCACACAGCCTTAAGAAGGGCTCTGGCCCCTGGTAATTGCTCCAATTACCTGTGAGTTAATTAGAGACCATTATGTATTCAGAAGTGAGATTTTCACCCTTCAAAATTTGCATTTCCAGCGAGCAGCTCATTCTCTATGCATCATAAGGTGAGTGTTCCCTGCTGATTTATTTTCCTCATATATAACCGGGCTCACTCTGCTACTGATATAATCAGAAGTCCATTAGACAGGGCCCAAAGAAGCCAGAAAGAGGTAGCAGGCTTCTGGGGCAGACAGATGGGTCTGGAATCTGTCTAGCTCCGGAAGCACATATTTGAAGAGAGACTGATAATTTGGACAGCTTTTTGCAGGGACAGCTTTTGAGTTTGCTCAGTCACAGCAACAGACTTTCCAGGAGAAACCAAATACCAGACACCTCCCTGAGTAAGAAATTCTCATTGCCTGGGTCCTAATAGGAGTGCAGGAGAAGGCTTTCAGTTGTTTGGGTGGGGCCTGCTGCTCTGACTCACAGTCATCTATGGGTTGACCCAAGGGCCAGGGCTGGATAAATTTGAAGATTGTTATAATTCATTTTGCACACACCTTAGCAGGCCCCACCTGAACAACTGAAAGCCTTCCCCTGGACTCTTATTAGGGCCTAGGCTATGACCATTTCTTACCCACTGAGGTATCTGATATTTGGATTCTCCTGGAAAGTCTGTGATTGTGACTGAGCAAATTCAGAAGCGGTTCCCACAAGGAGCTGTCCAAGTTATCAGTCACCGGAAATTAGAACAATTACCAGGGTCCAGCGCACTCTTTAAGGCTGTGTGCCCAGGTTTTCTTTCTCTTGGCAACACATACAAAAATGGAGTTAAAATTTCTTTTCAGCAAAGATTACATTTTTCCATACATTATCATTGAACCAACTTTGATTCAATGTGGTCATAAACCTTCCTACTTACAGCCTTTTCTGTGAGTCGTTGCCAGTAGGACCTTAGCTTTGCCCTTGGCTCAGTAATGAATGGTGCCGTCTGACCCTATAATCATCTATAGGGTGACCCAAGATCCAGAGCTGCGTAGATTTGAAGACGGTTGTAATGTTCTCAAAGGCATGGGGCTATTCATACTTTTAAACTCAGTAATCCAACAGCAGAAACCTTTTTAGACAAAAGAAAATCATCCCAAATAATGAAAAAACTTTATGCACTGTCTTAGCCTAGGCTGCCCAGAAAACTGGGCTGAAGTTGCAAACATTTATGTGCAATTACTTTATTAAAGGGTATAATATCAGGGAAATAGGCAAGAGGAAAAAGGTGAAGGAAGCAAGAAAGGAGGAAGAACCAACATGGGGTGCCTTACTGAGCTGTCCATTGCTAGGTATTAAGTGAGACTGATTGCTTGATCTCACTAGACAGCCTCCCAAGGCCACAGCATGACTATGACTTAGAGTGTCCATGGAGGGGTGGGAGTGTGAGGTGAAGACTTTATTCCATGGCTTCCATCTCCCATTGGTCAAAGTTCTGCCCTGCAAAACATTAATTCCTTCACACTTTCAGGTTACACGTGTGTGGATGTTGAGAGGGTCCTACTGTGTCTCATACCCCAGATTCAACAAGGAACCTGGGAGCAGGAGGTGAAGTGCAATAGGCTGTGAACCCATGAAGTTGGACAGGGTCTATCCAGAGTGGCAGTTCAGGAGTAGACGCCCAAAAGCCATAGAGATGGGGAAGCTACAAGGTCATAAGAGGTCTGATACACAGCTTAGTGTGGCTGTGGCTTTTCGCTGTGTCCATCTCAGTGTGGATTCCAGTGAGGAAGCCCAGGCTTGGCAGTTAAATCATCTTCTCTGTGAATCCTTATGCTGACTGCTGACGCTCATTAGCTGTAGGACTTAGGGCAAACTAACTCCTCTGCACCTAGATATCTGTGACTGCTGAATGAGAATAATGCCTACCACACAGAAATGTTTCAAGGTTTGAATGAGATAATCTGTGTAATGTATGTGGCCGAGAACACAAACTTAACAAAACTAAATTTTCCTCTTATATAATAATAAATTGAAACAACATAAACATCCAATTATTGAAAAACGGTTAAATAAACCACGCTACAACCAGATAATGGACTCCTGTGTATCCTTTAAAAATAATGATACCGAATAAGTGACAAAATTGAAAATTGCTTCTGATATTGAAAAAAAGATACAAAATTGTATAGGTACAGTGCGGGAGGAGAGTGTTGTAGCCGACATGAAATACCATGTGCAGATGCCTAGGGATATGCACATGCATGGCATTTCAGGGGAAACACTAAAAATTGCTCCTGAATACTATTCACTTTTCTTTCTTGTTAACAGGACTTCAGATTTGTTCGAAGTGCTAATGTGCTCATCCTCAAGTGACAAATCATAATTTGTCTCAACCAATCTGGAATTTTCTTCTTCTCTAAATTTCCAACCTCCCTTGCAGGTGGAGAAGGCCATATGATCTATTTCTGTACAAAATAATTTAATAGGAAGTCTGCTACTTCCCATTCAAGGTCTAGTAGAGCTTTGCCTTGCTTTCATAATAAAAGGGGAAGTAACATGGCAGGCACTGTCCCTTCCTCTTTCTTTCCACTTTGGATATAGATGTGAAGTCTGGAACTCTGGCAGCCATCTTATAACCATGAGGTAACCAGCATCAGGGAAAGGTCAAGAAATTCAGCTCTGTCATTTTTGAGCCATCAAATCAACATCAAAAACTACTTTCAGTCTCTTGTTACATATTTATTTGTTTAAACATCAATGGTAAGATTTTCTGCTACTTATAAACAAATACACACCTAACTGATCTAGGATGCCATGCTAATCAATTTACATGCCTTATCTCATTGATTTTTACAGTGGATGTTTAAGGTATGCTTTATACTTCTCAACGTTTACAAGCAAGAAAACTGAGAGCCTAAGTGATTTACCCAAAGTCACCACACTATTAAATCTCCAAAGCATAATTTTACTCAATCTTTATCCTAAAGTCCTTCTTGCCACTTTAATAGCAAATAGCATATAGAATGCAAAAAGATTGTAAGGCAGAGAAAAGAATGCTGAGCCATGAGAATGGTAAGAGGCTGGTCAGTGGTGTAGTGGGACACGCTAAGAGCTTTTCACTTTGCTGTATTGGGGATAGAGAGCAGCAATGTGCTAAGACCTACCCATCAGCAAATATTACTGCCATGTTCCCAAGGCCTTATGCATGATAGAGCTCAATAAATGCTGGGTGAATGAACAAATATATGAATGCATAAGCCAAGAAATAATTGGATAAAATTCTCTAGGTGCATAAGGAGAATGAATTAAAGCAGTCAAGGCTAGAAGTAAGAAGATCATTTAGGAGGTTATTGCACATGAGAAATGTTAAGGTATGAACTATAGCAGTGTCTGTAGGACTGGAGAGGAGAGAACAAATTCAGGAGCAACTCAGAAAACAGAACTGATAGAGTCACAGTCCTCACATGGCCACCAGCTTATTTTCCTGAAAGAACATTGTTTATTACACCATTTGGCTGAACAAAAACTTTCAGTGGTTTCCCACACCTTGCATAATATACCGTAAAGTTTGTTCCCTACATTCATGGTCCTTCATCAGCTTCTAGCTCTACATCTGTCCCAGAATAACTACTCATCAAATTCTGAATAGAAATGCAAATTAACTAATTCATCAATTTGCATAACACTTAATCATTCACAGATGTCTCTATCTACTTATTTATTTGTTTGGACCTTCCCTTATTTGCTATTTATTATTTTCCAACAACCATGTGGCTTAAGCAGGCAGGATTGGGCACTCACAGGTAGCATGGTTTTGCAGATGAAGGAATTAATATTCAGAAAGGCCATTTGTTAAGTTTGGCCTCTGGCCAGAGCCTCCCCCATGTTACTGCCCCTGCAACTCAAAGCCTGTCCTGCTCTGCAACTTGGCTGGATCTTTCCTTGCCCCAGCCTCGTGCTCGACTCACTCAGCTTCTGGCCCAGAATGGAGGACACAGCTATCCATCTGATTTATCTAATCCTCAGATGAATTTGTGATCAAATCCCACATCCAAACAGCTTTCTTAGCAAGAAAATTGAAGTCATCTCTCTTAACTCAGAAATTGGTTTACAGATCTTTGTCCCACACAGATGGATAATAAACTGCTCTGTTGAATACTATCAAATATGAAACTTCTGAAAGTTTGTTTTTTTGAGACATGCTTTCACTCTGTCAACCAAGCTGGATTGCATGAATTGCAGTAGCACAATTACTACTCACTGCAGTCTTGACCTCCCTGGGCTTCAGCAATCCTCCCACCTCAGTCCCCTAAGCAGTTGGGCCCACAGGTGTTCACCACTACACTCAGTTAATTTTTTATTTTTTGTAGAGATGGAGTCTCCCTATGCTGCCCAGGCTGGTCTTGAACTCCTAGGCTTAAGTCATCCTCTGGCCTCAGCCTCCCAAAGTGCTGGCATTACAGGCATGAGCCATTTGTTAGGCACTTTTCACTGTCACATTAACACCCTGGAACAGTTGGGGAAACAAGTTTCTTGAGTTAAAGGGGTTTGGCAAGAAGGGCTGAGCTGGGATTAAGATTGCGCTCTTCCCAACTCTGAAGCCCCTGTTCCCCTCACTGCTGCATCCTGCTCATTTTCCAGGCCCAGGTTAACAAAAATGGGGAAGAGTTGAGAGACATTTTTCTAACAGGGCAAACCTTCCTCCCAGCCCAACTCCACCATCCTGGGCCACTCCTCTAGTCACATGATCCTTTGTACCATTTGGCCCAATTGATCTTGATCTCATCCACATAGGTCAGAGACAGGGTGAGATTTTTCTCATTTCTCATGGGAGAAAGGCAAGCTCTGCCAAGTCCAGAATTCCTGGCCCCTCCTGTCCCAGCACAAACCATTCACAGTCTTCACACAATTATTCCTGGTGCGGGGTTTCATTTCTAGGAAGCCTTCTGTCCCTCAACCTTACCAGCCCTCGGCTTTTCAGCCCAGAGGTTCAGGACATTTGAGGATTGCATGTTGGCTGTGGTCATGGGGAATTCAGTGACTACCCCTGATTGGCATTCCTTACCACACCCGGGGGAATGGGGAAGCCAAGAGATGGACTGAATGCAGGCTCAGGCTTCTCTCTCCTTGCCCCCAAGGGCATCCTCTCCAGCAGGTGACTGGCCATGACAACTACAATGCTGATCTGAAACTGGTCAATGGGTTCAACAGAAGATTGGCAACCGCAGGAACACCCCAACCCTCAGTCGGAGCATGTCCGTCTTTGGAGAGGTCACCCACTTCCCTCTGTTCTAACAGCATCTCTTCCCTCGACCTGAATTTCTAAGATAGATGGTTAGATGAACTCTCAATGTTATTTTACATTAAAAAAATTTGTGTCTCCAAGTGTGTTGTTTCTTCCCTGAGATTGGAGGAAGGAGCCAGCTCTACTCCCAGCTTCTCTTCCCCCTGGAAAGGAGGTGAGAGGAGAAAGGGCTTCTCAGGCCTATGCCCTTACACTCCATACCAACGAGTGCCAGATTTGAAAGGAGAGGCTTCAGCTCTCCCCTGCCAGTGGGATAAGAAGGAGCCACACTGCTCAACCTCAAAAAAGCACTTCTCCAGCTATCAGCAGGGCCCCAGGTCAGAGATGGCTATTGTTTCCATCAAGAACAGAGCAAAGGCCAAGCTCCACAGTTTACACCTACAATCCCAGCACTTTGGGAGGCTGAAGTGAGGCCAAGATGGGAGGACTGCTTGAGCTCAAGCAGGTGGATCACTTGAAACCAGCCTGGGCAACATGCCGAAACCCTGCCTTTACAAAACACACACATACGCACACCATATATATATAGAGAGAGAGAGAGAGAGAGAGAGAGTCTCCCTCTCTTAGCCCAGGCTAGAGTGCAGTGGTGTGATCTCAACTCACTGCAACCTCTGCCTCCCAGGGGGTTCAAGCAATTCTCCTGCCTCAGCCTCCCTGGTAGCTGGGATTACAGGCGCCTGCCGCCACGCCCAGCTAATTTTTTGTAGTTTTAGCAGACACGGGGTTTCACCATGTTGGTCAGGCTGGTCTCAAACCCCTGACCTCACCTTGGCCTCCCAAAGTGCTGGGATTACAAGTGTGAGCAACCGTGCCCAGCCCAGGATGTCATTTTTCAAGCGTTCCCTTTCAGTTTATTAGTGGCCAAGGGACAAACCAAAGCAGATGATGGATAATTAAGAAGGTGGGGCTTTAGAACACAAAGCTTGCCAGAACTCTAGTGTGGGTGGAACTCGATTGTATTGAGTCACCATAAGTGGACAAGGAAGGAGTCTCCAGCAGGTGAAGGGGGTATAGCTCAGGGGTAGAGCATTTGACTGCAGATCAAGAGGTCCCCAGTTCAAATCTGGGTGCCCCCTTCCTGAATGTTTTCTCACTTCCATTTTAAAGTAGTACCATCAGCCACAGAGTCACCAGAAAAGATGATAAAACTTTCAACTTGTCCTTGTGCTGAAATTGTTCCTCCCACATTCCAGCTGACCACTAGGACAAAAAGCCCTTTTAGGATCTCCCTTGTCTTCAGTTAAGATCATGTCCCTGAGGAGATTCTAAATCTATAAGTCTGAGAGCTGTGAACACAATTTGACAATTGCGTATGTGTCGAAGTATAGACAAAAATGTTCCTTCAACATGCATTTTTGAAAACTTAGTACACGCAAAGCTCCCTTGAATTAAAACATGAAAGAAGAGCTGGGTGCAGTGGCTTATGCCTATAATCCCGGCACTTTGGGATGCCAAGGCAGGCAGATCACTTGAGGTGAGGCAGGCAGATCACTTGAGGTCAGGAGTTCAAGATCAGCCTGAGCCACATGGTGGAACTCCATCTCTACCAAAAATACAAAACTTAGCCAGGCATGGTGGTGTGCACCTGTAATCCCAGCTACTTGGGAGGCTGAGGCAGGAGAATTGCTTGAACCCAGGAGGTGGAGTCTGCAGTGAGCTGAGATCATGCCACTGCACCACTCCAGCCCGGTGACAGAGAGAGATTCTGTCTCAAAGAAAACAAAAACAAAAACAAAAACTCCTTGATAACATCCTTTGCCATGGTCCTTAATGCTACACAACTGCAGCCAACCACTTTATGGGGTTTTCCTTCTGTCAGTTTCACAGTGGACCACCCCTTCCCCTACTTTCTTGTCATCAACCTTAATTAGGGTGATCTGGTGTTCAGGACCAAGGGCCTTCACCAGTCACGTAGGCAGGCTCATCACAGTTGCGGACAGCACACAAGGATGGGCCCAGCACTTGTCTAAGGTTTTGGCAGCTTCTCGAATTCCACATGCTAGGCCATCATGGATGAGGGCGGCCTTCAGGACCTCTTGTAAAGCAGTATTAAGGTCCATGATACCTCCAGCAGTGATGCCTTCCTGGGCCATGGCGGTGGATTATAGGTGAAGCTGATTCTTGAACACACCTGAGCCTCTGCCTCCGTGACTCAGTGGTAGCAGGGAAAGAGCAGCAGTTTGTTCTTGGTTACCACTGCACCTAAAATGTGGTCTAGGTTACATGAAAAGGGGTTAAACTTGGCCAAGAAGTTGATTAAGCATTTTGGCCAGTTTGCTTGTTACCATTTATGTAATAAAGATTAATATGTTACAACCTCTGAGCATTGTCATTCCTTTTTTTACAGGTCTCACTCTGTCACCCAGGCTAGAGTATAACAGGACTGATTTTGGCTCACTGCAGCTGCAACCTTGACCTCCCAGGCTCAAACAATCCTTCCACCTCAGCCTCCTGAGTAGCTGGGATTACAGGCGTCCACTACCACACCAGGCTGATTTTTGAGGTTTTGGGGTTTCTTTTTTCGTAGAGATGGAATTTTGCCATATTGCTCAGGCTAGTCTAGAACTCCTGGCCTCAAGCCATCACTCGCCTTGGCCTCCCAAAGCACTGGGATTATAGGTGTGAGCCACTGTGCCTAGCCTTGAAGGATTTTTCATTTTGCCCTACTCCCCAGATGACAATGAAAAGTAGCAAATGAGCAGGTGATTTTTGACAGCAGCACTGAGCTGTCATAGACCCCTTGCTAACTAGCTCAGTGTTTGCTTACTTATAGCCTTCTAGAGATAACAATGAATGGCACACACTGGTTATCAAAAATGCCCACAAATACTGGCCAGACGTGGTGGCTCACACCTGTAATTCCAACGCTTTGGGAGGCCAAGGCGGGCAGATCACTTGAGGTCAGGAGTCCAAGACCAACCCGGCCAACATGGTGAAACGCTGTCTCTACTGGAAATACAAAAATTAGCCAGGCATGGTGGTGCATGCCTACAATCCCAGCTACTCAGGAGGCTGAGGCAGGAGAATCCCTTGAGCCCTGGAGGCAGAGGTTGCAGTGAGCCGAGATCACATCACTACACTCCAGCATGGGCAACAGAGTGAGACTCCATCTCAAAAAAATAATAAGGAAAAGAATAATGCCCACAAATAAATACTGCTTCATATCCCATGTTGCTGTGGATACCCTAGAATCCAACTGGCCCAACATGATTTGGAGGGCACTGCCAGACTCCTAGGTGTCCCCCAACAAGAGTCCTCAGAGACATCCTTCATCTAAGACCAAGTCAGCCCCTCCCTATCTAGCTCTGTCCTGGTCTCAATCTTCCACCTAACCATCTCTAAAAACAATTTCAGGCTAAACTCCATTTCTTCTTGCATTTCTCCATTTGTACACGTTGTTAAAAGACTCTGGTCCCACTCTAAGTCTGTCCTCTCCAGTCTATCCACTGTACTGCCACTGGCATGATCTTTCTAGATGTTTGCTTTCAATGGCTTCCTGTGCCTCAGATAGAGTGTGTGGCCTTTTGTGATCTGACCTCATATGCCTCACCATCCTGTGGCGCCATCCCTGCCTCACACCTGGTGCCCTCAGGACACCACGTTTCAAACCTGTGCCCCACACACCTGGGCCTCTGCTCAAGCCAGCCAACTCCTTTTCATCCAGAAAAGCCCAACTTTTAAGGCTCAGAGTAAAAGACACCTCAGGGAAGTTTCGTTTCCCCAGCATTTGGCGCAAGTAGACACTTGTTATGTTAGATGGACAAGGTTTTCCTTTTTTTTGGCCAGCATGATTTCATTCCTACAACCCTAGGAAGTAAGTTTCCACACTTTACTGAAGAAAAAAAACTGAATCTCAAGACAGTGATGTGCCCAAGATCTTCTGCTAATAAGTGTAGCAGAGCCAGTTGGACTCCTACTCAAGTTCAAGACTCTATTAGGCCCCTTGTGTTGGGGAGAATGGGCTTCTTACTGAAGTTCCATTTAAGATCTTCGTGGGTTCAGTTCAACAGTTTCTCCTTTTCTCCTTCTTTCCTTAAGACTGACTGCCTCTGTCTCCCACGGTGCCTTCTGGCCTGGGCCTGCCTATCATATCTTTGCTCACATTTCCCTGCTTGCTCCTACTACCTGCCTGCCTGCTTGCACTCTTGGCTTCACATGAATAAAAGCAGCTATTGCAGTACCAGAAAGGATATTCTCTGTAGACACCATAATCTGAGCAAAGGTGACGCAGACACAAATGCTCTTGGTAGTCCAGGGCAGCCAGAACTGAGGTGCCGTGGTGGCTGGGATACCCATTCAGGCTCTTCTTGTGCTGCAGTATTTTTGTGTTTGTTTTCATAGAGACAGAGTCTTGCTATATTACCCAGGCTGGTCTCAAACCCCTGGCCTCAAGTGAACCTCCCACCTCACCCTCCCAAAGTGCTCGGATTACAGGCACTAGCCACCATGCTTGGCCAAGTTCCAGTATCTTTGGACAGGAAATGGAGTTATCTAAGGATAAGGCCAGAGCCTTAGAGAGATTCTGGCTAGAGTTAAGGGTATGGCCAGTTTAAGATGGCCGTTGAAAACGTGGCAGTGGATAAGTCCCTCAGTACAGCATTATGTACTGGAGGACTCTAGGGCCTGCTGTCTACAAATGCTAGTTTCAAAGATGGCTCTGGTTAGATGAGCCTGTCACTAAATTACAGATTATCTAATCCCACAAAACTCCATACCCTATGAACTTTAGTGTTCATGAGTCTGTGACAATTTCCAAAGTACAGAAAAAAAAATTATACCAGGTGCAATTTAAGAGTTAGGAGATAGAAAGTGCTCCAATTTTGTATAGTAACTAAAACATCCTATTCATGATGAGAAGAATTACAGACTGTGATTGTGGGTTCCATTGTCTTTCCCTAATGATGGTAGGTCTGAAATGGAAAATGCAAATATAGCTGCAAAATGAACATTAAATCAGAAATTTTTTTAACTATTGGAAGCTGGTCAGGAGTAGTGACTCACCCCTGTAATCCCAGCACTTTGGGAGGCCAAGGCGGCAGAGTGCTTGAGCCCAGGAGTTCAAGACCAGCTTCGGCAACAGGGCAAAACCCCATCTCTATAAAATTTAAAAAAAAAAAAAAAATTCGAAGCTTAGCTCATGTTATATATAGGCTAGATCAACTTGCTTAATCTCTCAGCCAGTGAGTCTTTTTAATGAAAGATAAAGTTGCTTTTAGTGAAAAAGTGTTACTGCCAGAGGCCACGAGAATCTCCAAGGCCAATGGAAATGATCAAAGCTAAGCTTGCTGACCACACTAGCAGGTACCTTGATTCTTAACTTTACGCCTAAGGAAAAGATACTGACCTTACCTGGAAATGCAAAAGAATTCACAAGCTGTGAAGGGGAAGGAAAACAGGGAGAGAAGCTCTACAGGGCGATGATGATAGAAGGGGTCCAGGCCTGCCTGGACTCAGGCCAGCTTGGAGTGTGCCCGGCAATGCTGGGCTTCTGATCCTCTAGGAGCCAGCACCTTAGGCTGTAAGACAAGAACGCTACTGTGGACCTTCCAGTTTGGCCGTGAGAATTAACTATGTAAAGCTCTTAGTATAGTGCCAGGCATGTAACAGGCACCTAAATACCGGTTCTCTTTGCTTTTCCGTTCCCAAATAAATCAGCGGTTAAACCCAAGGGATGTTTAAGGATCCCACTGGGTCTCATTGATCAGGAGACCGCGTCATTCTCGGCCACAAGTTGCAATCTCCAGACACAGCCTTCAGGGATATGTTCAACAACTATCTGTACCTATGAGCAAGTCTTTTAAACCAGAAAGTGATTAAAAGCCTTTACGTGGCTCCCCTGAAAAGGAGGGGGTTCTAAATTCTGTTACTACATGCCAGGATAGTGGTTACTTCTGGTGGGGGGAGGGACCAGGGGTTCTTAGGGGATAGCCACGTTCTGTTTCTTAATCTGGGTGCTGTTTGGTTATGTAGTGTTCTGTTTGAGAAAATCAAGCTGAATTATAGATGTATAATAGTTCAATAGGTTTGTTTTTGTTGTTGAGACAGGGTCTTGCTCTGTCACCCAGGCTGGAGTACAGTGGCATCTCCAAGACTCAAGCAATCTTCCTACCTCAGCCTCCTGAGTAGCTGGAATTACAGGCGTGCACTGCCACACTCAGCTTTTAGGGGGAGGTTTTCTTGGTAGAGACAGGGTTCGCTCGCCACGTTGCCCAGGCTGGTCTCAAACTTCTGGACTTAAGTGATACACCCACCTTGGCCTCCCAAAGCCCTGGGATTACAGGCATGAGTGACAGCGCCTAGCCAGGACTATGTATCTTAAACCTAGGGAGTGAAAATCAAGACTAATACCCCATCTCTTCTACTGTGCAAAAGGATTCCTCTACAGACCCTGACCCGACAGCTGCCAGAACGTAACCCAGAGAACCCAAGCTGTGAAACTACTACCACTGAGCCTTGCTCAGTCAATGCCACGGCTGCAGAAAGGGGGTCTGCCAGGTGACCCCAGCTGCAGAAAGGTCTGAGGAACAGCTCTAAGTCAGGATAAGTGGTGAGTGAGAACGTGGAGGCCCTCTAGTCACTAGAGAGAATTACATGACTGTCAGCTATTGCCTTCCCTAAATAAAGGAATATTCATGACAAACACAAAGCTCTGGTCGCAGTCAGCACACTGATCTGGGCGGGGCATGCTATCTAGCGAAGGGCTGGGGACAACAGGCTGTGGTCGTGAGACTGACATCCACTCTACAGGATCATGGTTTGGGGGTACTTGGCTATGGTGTTTTTTGTTTTTTTAGACAGAGTTTCACTCTTGTTGTTCAGGCTGGAATGCAATGGCACAACCTCGGCTCAGCACAACCTCTGCTTCCCGAGTTCAAGCAATCCTCCTGCCTCAGCCTCCCAAGTAGCTGGGATTACAGGTGTGCGCCACCATGCCTGGCTAATTTTTTGTATTTTTAGTAGAGACAGGGTTTCTCCATGTTGGTCAGACTGGTCTCGAACTCCCGACCTAAGGTGATCCCCCCGCCCCGGCCTCCCAAAGTGCCGGGATTACAGCCATGAGACACTGCGCCTGGCCAGCTATGGCTTTTAAAAAGTTCTTATTTGTCAGAGTAATAGACTGCAGTATTTGCAGGTAAAATATTACCACCCTAGAAACATGCTCCTTACTTGACCTCTGCTTCAAAAGCCACTATCAGCTGGAGAGAGATGGTGGCCAGAAGGCACTGATGGAATGAGAGGAAAGAGCCAGCACAGTCGAGATGCAAGAAGATTCCTCTATGATGGCAAATTGGATGGTACACAGTTCTAGAGTAGGGCACCAGTCACTGGGTCCCAGGAGGCAGGAGAAGCAGGGCTGAGAGGGACGACACACTCCAGGGCTCATGTCACACTGATACGTGCACCAGGAATGACAGCCATATACTTCCCTAAAGCTCAACCCACCCACCAGTTCAGTCGAGAACTATACTTTGATTCTTCATGTTTGGCCACGGAAGATCAAATCCACCATGATGAGAGGATTTCAGCACAACAGGCTCTTTCCAGTCATGACAGACAGAGATGTCCAGGCTCTTGAGGAGAAACAAAAATTCCTTTGACTTCTCTTGCAAGGACCAAAGAGATAAATTTTTTCTTTATGATCTGTTGAAATATTTATATAGACTTTAAAAAAACAGCTAAGAGTCCATTCAGTGCTCTGTTTCCCTGGAAGGTTTCTCATGATCGCCCCTCCGAGAGCTAGAGGGGTTGTGAGTGTCTGGAACAAAGGATTAAGGCACTTTAAAATAAGCAATGAAAATCCTAGTGTGACACTCAGAAGCAGATGGTGGGCTCGAGGGGGCCAAGGGGTGGGAGGCAGGTCTTAGATTGAGGAGCTGGGCACCACCTTTTGGGAAAGCCAAGTGGAGACAGAAGCGTCGGGGCAGGAAGCCCGGCTGGGGAAGGCCCAGTTCCTTCTTTGCTGTCTCCTAGGAGACCAGAGGCAGCAAGGTCCCTGCATTTCCACTTATCAGGGCCAAAGACCCGACCTCTGACCCTCCACCCACTCCAGTGACCTGCACGCTAAGTTGGGTGGTCTCTGACTACAACAGACTTAAGCCAAGAATTGGGATTCGACTCCCAGAAGACCCAGGGAGAATCCCCTTCAAGCCGTTTCAGGCAGAAAGGACCTGAGGAGCATGGAGGGAAGAGCCAAGGACAGGAGAGGCTTCCAAGGCTCCGAGAGCAGCAGCAAGAAGGGGCCAGCCCCATGGTGGGCGTGGACCTGGCTCGGCACATGAAGAAGATGTGCTGCCACTGCCATCTCACCCTGTGTGGGGGAGACTGTGCAAAGTCTTCACAGCCAGCAGCAGCCTCGATACGCCCCAGTGCCTTTCATATGTATATATGGAGAGAGATATATACACATATGTATTCATTCTTTTTAACTGAAATAAATGCAACAGATTCAGGTTCATTCCACTTTGCAATGAGTTGCTCATCTTTGCCATGAGTTGGGACTACAGTTGTTCCCTGCCCTGAGGGGTTGACACCTTCAGGACCGGCTCACCCCCACTGAGGGAAAGTGGTCCTGGGATCCAGAGAAGAGAGGACACACACCACAGCACGTGACCAGGAGGAGGGCCTACCTCACAAGACTGTTTCTAACCCTGAGAACCTAAGGAATTGTGAAGGACTGACTCGGAGAGGGGGCTAGGGTTAAAGGTCACTGGGCTTTTTATTGCAGTTGAAGCAGACTCGGACAGGATGGTCCCATCCACAAGAAGGGACAGCCCGGCAGTCCTAGGAGCACTTGTCCGCAGGCCCGGCAGTGGTACTTGGAAAGCTTCATACTGAACTCCTTCCAGCAGTTGCGGCAGTGTAGGATTTCATGCCAGGCACCCAGTATGCAGGCCTGGCCACATCCTTTACCAGACCTATGCCAGGGAACAATGGTCAGGACACACAAAGCCCAATACCCTGAGTCCCAACTAGCAGGAGGGTATCTTCAGACGCTTACTGGCTTATAATTCCATCTGCACACAGAACCACTGACAGAGCTTTTTAAAAACACAGATACCCAGGCTCCACACTCAATCCAGATCAGAGTCTCACCCTTTCGCCCAGGTTGGAGTGCAATAGCATGATTTTGGCTCATTGCAACCTCTGCCCCCTGGGTTCAAGCAGTCCTCCCACCTCAGTAGCTGAGACTGCAGGCATGCACCACCACACCTGGCTAATTTTTGTAGAGATGGGGTTTCACAATTTTGTCCAGGCTGGTCTTGAACTCCCGGCCTCAAGTGATCCACCTACCTCACCTTCCCAAAGTGCTGGGATTGTAGGCATAAGATTATAGGCATGCCCTTTCTTTTTCTTTTGAGACAGGATTTCACTCTGTTGCCCAGGCTAGTCTCAAATTCCTGGGACTCAAGAAACCCTCCTGGCAGAACCTCCCAAGTAGCTGGGATTATAGGCACGCACCCCCACACCCAGCTCCTTGATATTTATATATCTATATATTGATATTTATATACCCAGCTCCTTGATATTTATATATATGTCTATGAAGCCCTCCTTGTAAACTGAAGGGGTAGCTGTGTTAAGAACCCCTGGAGGGACTATAAAGAAGTCTGGGCTCTGGAGTCACTCAAATCCCACCCAATTCTATTGAGAGCAGGTTAATCAGCAGCTGCTGGATTAAGAAAGGTTAGCTAAGGCTGGGCGTGGTGGCTCACACCTGTAATCCCAACACTTTGGGAGGCCGAGGTGGGCAGATCACTTGAGGTCAGGAGTTTGAGACCAGCCTGGCCAACATCGTGAAACCCTCTCTCTACTAAAAACACAAAAATTAGTCGGGTGTGGTGGTGTAATCCCAGCTACTAGGGAGGCTGAGGCATGAGAATAGCTTAAACCTGGGATGTGGAGGTTGCAGTGAGCCAAGATCATGCCACTGCACTCCAGCCTGGACAACAGAGCAAGATTCAGTCTCGAAAAAAGAAAAGAAAAGAAAAGAAATGTTAGCTAACCTCTCAGGGGCTTACTCATCTTTAACAATCCACCTTCAAGAGCTGTGATGAAGATGAGAAGAAAGAACGTGCCTGACACACTGGCCCGGTACTGAACACCCTGTAGATGCTTAGGGTGGGAGCACTTGGTGAGTACAGCTTGCAGGCTATGCTCTGCCTTCTGTACCAAGGACAGTCCTTGCCGCTCCCAGGTACCCCTGAGGATAGATGCAACCTGAGATTTAAGCTTGGGCAAATCCAGGAATTCCTACATCGTCTACTTACTTTGTGAGAGGCAATGAGGAAATCTGCTCCAGGCCATTTTCATCACTACCCACTTTTGCTCACTCCCCTACAACGTGCCTCACTACCCCAGGCCTGGCCAGACTTGCCTAAGCCGGCCATGCACTGGTTCATTTTCCTCCCGCTCCCCCTTGCCATCCTAAATACAAAATACCCCTCACGTCCAGAGCTGGGTAACTATTTTAAATCTTTTTTTTTTTTTTTTTTGAGATGGAGTCTCGCTCTGTTGCCCAGGCTGAGTGCAGTGGCGGGATCTTGGCTCACTGCAAACTCCGCCTCCCGGGTTCACACCATTCTCCTGCCTTAGCCTCCTGAGTAGCTGGGACTACAGGCGCCCACCACCATGCCCGGCTAATTTTTTTGTATTTTTAGTAGAGATGGGGTTTCACCGTGTTAGCCAGGATGGTCTCCATCTCCTGACCTTGTGATCCACCCACCTTGGCTTCCCAAAGTGCTGCAATTACAGGCATGAGCCACCGCACCTGGCCTTCTGAAAGCTTTTTAATGGACAAAGATGATTCTAAATCTTTCCAAATCTTCGCATGATGAATGCCCTTGCAAACATTTTCACTCTGGCTGTAATGTTTGTCAGTATCCGGAGTTTCTGGCTAAGTACAATTTGTCTTTCAAAACCCTACCTTAAGTCTACGTCTTTCACGAATTCCTCGGGGGCAGAGTTGGTTCACTGCCCACCAAAGATTTATACTTCCTTTCTATAGGTCAGAGCTGATTTTGGAAAAAGGCTACCCAGCCAGGGAATAAATTTCCAACCCTCTAAAGCCTAGATGGGACTATTTGATTGGTTCTAGCCAATAAAATGTGAGGAAAAGGGATGAGTGTCACTTCCAGGCTAAGATAATTAAAAACTGCATGTATCTTCTTTAGTCTCTCTCTTCTTCTATCAGCTGGTTGGAGTTCAACCCCCACAGAGACTCCAGAAGCCACAGCAGGTTGAAGATGCATGGTCTCTATTGGACTGAGTCTCCAGACACGTAGAGTAGAATTTCTCCATCTCCCTACTCCCTCACCTACAACCCCAATCCCCACCTACCAGAAACACCTGCAATAAACTATTAGATAGATAAGAAATAGCTTCCATAAAGTCAAGCTATTGAAACTTTGGATTTTGTTGTTGTTGTTGTTGTTGTTGCTGCTGCTACTCCTGCTACAGATATTATGATAACGAATATACCCTTCAAATCTCTCCCATATAGTTTACTATTCCTTTTTAAGCTGTACTAGAACAAGAGTCCATGGCTGCTCTTGCTTTGTTATTATATAACACAGATATTCATGTGTCCATCTTTCCTACCAGTTTATATCTCCTGAGGGGAAGTACTGGGTTGTTCTTAACTCTGCATGTCTAGTTACTGGAACAGAATGGCTAGTCACTAATGTTTGCCGAATCAGTTTCTGAAAAAAATAAATGAAATGCTGTGATGTTTAGTAGTTTACACAGCACTTCCCCATATTTGATTTCAGTTTTGATCTGCACTCATTCAGCATATCTTTGTATAAAACTGTTTGTTCTCTGAGTGGGGAGACTCTGGTAATACGGTTCTTATTATCCTGGTTTTACCAAAGAAAACTTTGACACTCAGAGAGTTTAGATTGTCAGAGTGGCCTGGCTAAGTATGGGTACTATGTGCCACAGGATGGTGGCCATAATGATTGTCTCTTAAGTGATTCTCACTTAGATGTATGTGGTCAGGGTGACCTAGCTAATAACTTGCCTTCTGTTGTAGCAACATTTTCTCTCTTTCTTCTTTGAAGAACTGTTCAGAGATTTCACTGCCTGGTGAGGTATATGAGGAATGTCAATTCTCTCATCCCCAGGCCTGCCTCAGCCTAGCCTGTGCAAATATTGTCTCAGAAACCTAGGATGCCATAAAACATATACAATTACTTTGTAAATCATAGAGGCAATAGCAGGTGAGCTGGTGCCCAGATACATGCCTATTGGCTTTAATGCAGTGTGCTGTACTCTGGAATCACTGATGGGTTTAAATCCAGAAAATTAAAGTGCAATACTAAATGCCAGAGGTCGGCATCCTGGCACTGGCACCCCTATCTGTAGCAGACACTGTTGGCTGCCTACTCAATGGCCATCTGCCTCTTCTTCCTAAGAAAACCTGATTTTGTCCAAGGACAACAATCTCCCCACACAGCCATGGGCTCCTGCTTTAGGGATGGGCATGTCATGCGATGCTGGCCCAGAGATGTAAGAAGTCTGCTGGGGACCTCCTGTGAAAGACAAAAAAGAGAGACAAGAAGAGGTGATCTTCCTTTTTCAGGTGAATGTGGCCAGGTTTGGATGTGATGTATGGAACTACTGCAGCCAATTTGGAGATGAAAGCAACGTACAGACAAGGCCAGAGCCAAAAGACACCCAGGGAAGAACAGTCGGAGCTCTGAAGTATCACACTTCCAGTCTGTCTGACCAATGGGCTTCCCTCCTATGTGAGATGATAAATTCCTGGGTCTGTTAAGCCATTTTGAGTTTACTTGCATTTGAACACACTGTAAACAATACATTACCAATATCAGCCAGTTACTGAATTTCGTTAACTGTAACAGAAAACTCAAGAGAAGCTGAACCAGGCATGGTGGCTCACGTCTGTAATCCAAGCTACTCAGGGGGCTGAGTGAGGAGGATCGCTAGAGCCAGGGGATTGAGACTAGCCTGGGCAACATAGCAAGACCTCATCTCAAAAAGAGGGGCGGGGGAAGAGAGAGAGAGAGAGAGAGAAGCCTAAGTAAGAAAGGAGATTATTTCTGTCCTGTAATAGTAAGCCTAGAGACAGATAATTCATAACATTGGTTTATTGGCTCAAGGATGTCAGGGCTAAGATCTCTAAAATTATCTTGGCTTTTTCCTCATATTTGGAAAAAAAGATGCTTCAGCTCCAGTCATTGTATCTGAGTTCCAATAATGGGGAAGGACCACAAGGAGGAAGGCATAGTGTTAACTTTAAGAAAGCAAAACTTTATCAATAATACCCAGAAGGTTTTTGTTTCCAACTACTGGTTTCAAAGATGGTGTAGAATAATAGTTTTTCATCTGAGCACAATGCCATTCTCAACAAAGGGGTTTTTGTTCACTTTCTTTCATTTTAGTAAGGAAAAGGAGGAGAATAGCTACTGGGTAGAAAAACAAGTTTCTGCCATATCACTTTTTAATGTTGAGAGCTGAAACTTCCATTGAAAGAAGAATCTGTATCCTCAACTGGAATATCCAGAATCCAATCAAAGTAGGCAATGAGTAGTCAAAAAGTACCATGCATGAATGATCTCTGACACCATAAAAGATCTAACAAAGGAGAAGTTTTGTAACCAAAGGGGATACAAGCAAGGGATCTGGACAACAAAGGTGAGAGTTTAAACAATCATCTGAGCATGGACCTTGAGAAAATCACGGCAAGGAAATGGTGCTTTGCCTCAGCCTGGGAGCTGTTTGGGAATGAATGAGTTGCAAGTATTGTTAGTCCAAGGTTTGCTGAGACAGTAAGTGGAGAATCTGTCTGTATGGGGAAGAAGAGTACAAACAGGTAGCTCCACGACCTCACTTAAACGATGTTATTCTTCTATTCAAGAGCTTTACTAGCTGTTCCCAGATGGAAAGTGAAACCCATGCAATCATCTTCCTGCTCCCCCAATTTTCTAATAAAATGTCTAAGAACATAAAGACAGAAAAATCTGTATCAGCACAATGGAGAGTACCATCAAAGGCAAGAAATTTTATAGAATTCATGTGAATTGAAACTGGTTGAAGAAATTTTTACTCATCTCCTCCTAGTTGATAGCATCTAAAGAAAAAGCTTTTATAGGCAGCAAGTGGGATGTATCCCTAGTAGAACCATTCTTCAGCCATTCTTTTTCTCTTGTCACTCTGAGATTCAAATTGCTCATACAGTTGGTCTCTGTCTGATATTGTCCAGTGGTATGCTGGTTAACGTGTAACAATAAGCTCTCCAGGGAGCGAGAGATGGTTCCTGGTGTGTGGCATTTGCTGATTTCCATGATAAATAACTCCACTAAGGTCAATTTCAGTTCAGTTCTTTGTCACTGAACAAAGAGTTGGAAAAATATGTGCATAACTGTCTCTCATAAGCTAGTGAAAGCCAGCTGTACTACACCACTGGCATTGTGGCACAGATTTTGAATGCTCTGTTCTGGGTTTGTTGTGGGTTGGTGCTTTTTAAAAAATCTTTTTCCTTTTTAAATTTCATTTAGCTAATTCTGATTAACTTATCTTCAGGTTCACTGATCATTTCCTTGGCTGTGTTGTGTCTACTAATAAGCCCATAGAAAGTATTCTTCTGTGTTACTATGTTTCTCAGTCCTAGCATTTTCATCCAATTATTTCAGTTTCCATCTCTCTAATAAAATCAACCATCTGGTTCATGCATGTTGCCCACCTTTTCCATTATCGTTTTTAACATATTAATCATTGTTGTTTTAAATTTCCTGTGTGACAGTTCCAACTTCTGTGTCATATCTGAGTCTGCTACAGTTTATTTCTTTGTCTCTTCACAGTGTGTTGGTTTCTTCTTGCTTCTTTGTATGCTTCATAAATACATGTTGAAAGCTGATAGGATATGAGAGAATATATTAAATAAGTATTATGCCTGGAAATGCCTTTCCTTCTGCCAGAACTTTTATGTGATATTTGAATCAACTTAGTTGGAAGTTAAACAAGTTTTGGAATTTGTTGTTGTTATAGTTAATCTCAGTGTTCTATAGTCTTCAAAATTCTCCAATGTTGCTTTTTGTTCAGAGTGGGGGCTGGTATGCCAGAGAGGGTTTCTTAACATATGCTCTACTCACAACTTTGGGGCTTCCCTTCGCACTGAATTTCAGAGAAGATTTCCTCCCATGCTGCTGTCCCTCTCCCAGAATATCCCACTGTTACTTGACATTTATTAGCCTGATGAGGTGGGTAAAAAACGGGGGGCAGCATTTTCAGTATTCTTAATTAAACCTCAGACATGGACAGGCACTGTATCCACAAATCTTAAGGGTGGAATATTTTCAGTGGTCCTTCCCTGCCCCCAGTTGTAGGTCTGGACTGGTCACATATCCTTACCCATCTCTTAGGGGCAGAGGGTTTTTTCTATTTCCTTCCACCCACTGCAATGTGTTTTCACCAGTGCCCTATAGGCAAAGTACTTCTCCCTATCCCACAGGACTTGGGACTTTTGTCCCAGAGAGAAGATGCTGCTCCACTCCACCAGTGCTGCACCAGAATGGACACTTTCTTAGGACTCTTACCCTGCCCCTAATCTTTTTTCTGAGCACCTGTTGAAATCCTTGGAGAAGAGTCTCAGGTGGGTGGGAATTCCCTTTGTGTCTGTGGTCCCAGATACTATATATTCTCTCACTAGCCCACACTCTGCCTTTAATATTTTGTTAAGGTTTTAGCTGAATTCTTCTTACCAGCATCCACTGCCATCTACCCTGGGTAAGGAAATGCTCATGACCCATCTCTCCTTGGTGATGCTGCCTTTCCCTAGATTTTATTTCAGTCAGTTGTCCTGCAGCCTCAGCTCTCTGAGGAATTCAAGAAAAGTTGTATATTTGTAGATTTCCAATACTGTCTTAGCTGTAAAAATGAAAACTAGTTTCCTCCCTGCTCTCCACATCCCAGGCAGAAACCAGAAGCCCCAAATATGGACTCTCCGCATGTAAATCATAAAAGGATACTGTGTTCATCTGTAAAAATAAATTTCAAAATCTCTGTGAAATATATATATTTCTTTAAATCTTATTCTCAAAGTTATATAAACTATTTTGCTATTATTAAAAATTGAAGATATGAAACTGGTTTGTTGATGGTCTGAACTCAGTGGAACACAAATATGAATTTTTTTCAGAGTCTTTGACTCTGCCTTGTCTCTTTCTCTTATCAACACCTTGATGACACTTAGGACAAAACCTACATAGCTCTCTGGTCACTTTTAGGTAATTTTTTTAAGGTCCAGTTGCATCTAAAACTTAAACTTCTTATCATCCTGTCTCCTCTCCCAAGTGTTTTCTTAGTTCCACCGACTGACCATCCATGCCCTCCATATAGCAGGCACTCAAGTGCTGGTTCCTGGGGAGGTTAGAGGCAGCAGGGCATGAGTTTTTCAGAAAGGTACTCTCTGTGACACAGGGAGATGGCTCTGGGACCTCTCTCAATGTGGAATATTTGGTATTTATTTTCCTCAACTTTAAGGCATTGACAGCAATTCTAGACAACACAGAAAGCCATGCTTATTAATATTCTTTCACACAAGCTTCCCCTCTCTGATATATCTTCTGCATTTCAGAAAGATAAACCACATTCAATAATGTCATCTGATTATCTTTGAGCAGCTACCCATCACTAAGAGTACAATGCTTAAATTCCTTAATAGGAACTACTGTAAGGGAAAAGGGGCAAGGAGCTAACATTTGCTGAAAGTCTACAGTGTGCCAACCACTTTACCTGGGTTATTTTATTTGAAGCTTATAACCCCCTTGAGAGGTAAGTCTTATTATTCTAAGTTTTTAATTAAAGAAAGTCAGTCACAGGAAGATTAAGTAGTTACCTACAGCACATAGCTATAAGCATAGATGTGGGATTTGAACCCAATTCTAAATCTAAACTTAAAACCTGAACCCCGGTTTCCAAGGCCCAGTTCATCCCACTACTATACTTTGCTGCCTTCCTTCCTGATGTGGAACCTCTCTCTGTCTTAGAGCAGGGGCTTCCAACCTTGGCTGCAGATTGGAATCACCTGGGAAACTGTTTATGAGTGGGTGGGGGTGGGGGTGGGGGTGGTCTTTGAAAAGCCCCAGGGATTTTCGTGTGCAGCCAAGGCTGAGAACAGCTGCTTTAGAGCTCACCTCTGACTTCTTTCTTCCAAGCGCTCTGCTCTAACCTCAGAGGTTCTTGGGGGGCTCTCGCACATGGGGCATGCTTATTCCACCTCCAGGCTGTGCACATGCTATTCTCTCAGAGTAGAAAATCCCCCCCATGATTTCTCATCATACAAGATTCAGTCCCAGTGTCACCTCCTCTCTGAATCGTTCCCCAGACCCCCTTGGCACAGTTTCTTGCTCCTTTATCCTTAAGGCACACTATGTATAAATCTGTTGCCATTTATCCCAAGTTATTTTAATGATTATTGAATAATAATTCCTCCCTTTGAGAATCTGAGCTCTTTGATAAGTATTCTCTGTTTCTCCATCTCATAACATCATCCATGACCCATATCAGGCCTTCAGAAATATTAGTTAAATTAATAAATTTCTGGCCGGGTGCAGTGGCTCAAGCCTGTAATCCCAGCACTTTGTGAGGCCGAGACGGGTGGATCACGAGGTCAGGAGATCGAGACCATCCTGGCTAACACAGTGAAACCCTGTCTCTACTAAAAATACAAAAAATTAGCCGGGCGAGGTGGCCGGCGCCTGTGGTCCCAGCTACTCGGGAGGCTGAGGCACGAGAATGGCATGAACCCGGGAGGCGGAGGTTGCAGTGAGCTGAGATCCAGCCACTGCACTCCAGCCTGGGTGACAGAGCAAGACTCCGTCTCAATCTCAAAAAAAAAAAAAAAATTAATAAATTTCACTTTCATAGGAATAAAAATCATAATTGGGCAAGGAAGACTCTACTTGCTCTCAGATTCTTCTGTCTCCACCCAAGGTGAGCCTGACCTTGAAACCACATGGGTGGAGTCTTGACATACAAAGAGCAATAAAGCAGCTGCAGGAGAGAGCTGCCCTTGCAAATGTAGCCCCTTAAGGTGGCAGCTTATGTGGCAGCTGGTATTCTGCTACCACAGCCAGGCCCAGCTCCTGGCCGGGCCCTTCCTTGCTTGCCTGCTGTCCTGTTCCCTGGGCTCCATCTGCAGAACAGGACAGCTCCCATTGCCCTTTCTCTTCACTCCAAGGAACACTGCATTGTGGATTTAACTTGAAGTTCAAAATTCCCAGAAACACTCCACTTTAGAATAGTGACTCTCAGGAGTGGAAGGTAAGGCTGGCATCCAGCGCTTCCCATCAGAGTCTATGAGCCACTGTCATATATATCTTTGCTTATAAGCCTCTAAACTCCTCTCAAAAGTAGGCATTATCATACTCATTAAACAGATCAGGAAAGCATAGGTCAGCAGGAAAAAGGGACTCATCACTCATTGCACAACTAATCAGAGACAGAGCCGGGATCCAATGCCAGCCAGGTCCCCAAGCCCTGGAGCCAGCACCTCCATCCCTCAGGGCTGCCTGATTCCACTGGGGACATTCCTAGGAGGTGAAACAGAGTTTCTCAACCTTGGCACTGTTGACACTTTGGACTAGATAATTCTTTTGTACAGGGGCTGTGCTGGGCACAGTAAGATGCATGCCTGCCCTCTATCCATTAGATGCCAGTAGCACCTCCCAGTTATGACAACAAAAAATAAAAATTGCCAAATAACCCCTGGTGGCAAAATCCCCCATGGATGTTCACAGTGTAAAGGATTGGACCCCATTCCAGTCTCAGATCTTGCTTGCAAATAACTGAAACTGATCCTGGTTCACTTAAGGGGAGAAAAAAGGGATGCATTGGAAATGGTATTGGATGACTCATAAGATCCATGGGGATGCTGTAGAATAAGATTCAGAAAACAAGAGGAGGGAACAGAGGAAGCCAGATCACCAAAGTCACACCACAGGAAGATTTCATTCATTCTTCCAACAAATATTTAATTTAACGCCGATGGACGGAATGCCTACCATGTGCCAGGTCCTTAGGATACATCAGCAAGCAAAACAGACAAAGCTCTCATCCCCATGAAGCTTGGATTCCAGTGGGGAAAACCATAAACAATAAACATTTTAGAAAGTAAGTAACATGGTATATTAGAAAATGGCAAATGCAGCCTTTTTTAAAAGTAGAGGAAGATAAAGGGGAGATGTGGATGCTGAGGGATAGGGAAAGATAGGCCTGATTTAGTCTAGCTGAGACATCACTGCCACATGCAAGTCACTCACTACTTCTGGCACCTGCCTGCTGCCCACTAGAGACCATGAATATCAATTCTGTCCCGAGACTGTAGAGGTCATTGCTAGAGGAATGAATTCTCTGTCCCTTGCTTCTTAGCATCACTAACTCCAGCTTTACTGTCTCAGGTAGGAGTATCTGCTTGGACGAGCCTGGATCACATGACTGCATTCCAGCTCCCCGGACATGGGATGGCAAATGTCTGGCCATTTTGGCTTCTATAGTAGGACACACACATCAGATGCCGGGCTAAAAAAAATAAAAGAATGCCCATTGTGAGGACATAACCTCAGAAATTAGGCCAACAGGCAGGGCCGATGAGAGGAATGAAGTAAAGAGATCAGCACACATTGGCAGAGGGTTTATGAGATGAGATTCTGATTTCAGAGGCCAGCTCAGTGGAGCCCATTATGTGTCTTCTTATAAACAGTTCCTTTAAAAAAATCCAACAAACTGTAAATAATTCTGTACAAACTAGATTTCCACTTCAATGAGTCTGTGTTAAGCAAAGTCTGATGAAGAAAAATCGAGCCATTTTTAGATTGCTGTTTCCATAACCAGCACTGAGTATCACATTTAAATTTGTAGGAACAGTGATTAGGGCACGGGGGGGTCATCTTTTCAAATGCAGCATCTCTCTCCTGTGTTGTATTAAGCACCTCTTCTGGCTGTTTGCCTGAACATGGGGTCTTGATTCATCCTCTAATTGTTGTCAAGATGCAGTTCAGTCACGAAGGTCAAAAAAACAAAATGTCTAAATCAGCAGAGAAATGAACAGTCATGCTCCTTCCCATTTCGTTAATCTATTTAAGCCAATTTTGCATCTATTGTTTATGAGATTTTCCTATTGGTTGGTGGCTTTGCAGCACATGTTCAGTCAGGACACATTGTCACAGCCATCCTGTTGTTGATGGCCAAGAACTACCAAGATTAGTAGGTAGCCATGCTGTACCAGACACTAAATATTTGAACACCTCTCTGGTAGAGCCTCGGGGGAAATTGGCCCTTCTTCTATGTAAGTCATGAAACAGAAATTTGGAAGTGACCTTACAGGGTATGGGATCCACTTCACAGGAGTGAAAACAGAGGCCAAACAAAAACAAGGACTTCCTTAAAGATACGCAGTAAGCCCCTGACTTCCTGGCTTCCTTCCTGGTTCAGGATGAGAATTAAGATCAGCAGAACCTAGAGCAGCTCTGGCCAGTGGAAACACAACACAAGCCACAGATGCAAGCTGCATGTGTCATTCTAAATGTTTCAGTAGGCACATTTTTAAAAGATAAAAAAAAGAACCAAGTGAAATAAGCACAAATAATATATATTTTATTTAACTCAGTATATCCAATCTGTTATCATTTCAACATGTAATCAATAGAAAAAACTATTAATTAAGTCTTTTACATTTTTACTAAGTCTTCAAACCCCAGTGTGTGTGCATTTTCTACTTGCAGCACATCTCCGTCAGGAGTAACTGCACACAGCTCCTGAGGCTACCATATTGGACAGCAAGGGAGCCTGCTCTATTTCTGCATCTGGGAAGTTCTTTCTCTAATTAACCAATGAGTTCTCAAAAAAATCTTTTAAGAGTTAGCAGAATGTGAAAATAAATAGTGTAATCATTAGAAATTTCAGGTTGGGCAGTTGGAAGAATTTCAGTGCCTCACAGTGTGTTTCCAGGGAGGATTCAGTGCATTTCCCTCTCTGGCAATTCTAAGGAACAACTGGACTCCACAAATAGTCATTGAGGACTGACAGTGCCCCAGGTACTGAGCCAGCTGCTGAGGATGCGCCATTAACAAGACAGGCTTTCCCTGTCCTCAAAACCCTTGGCCCTCAGCAGAGGAACGATCTGTGCAAAGAAGGGGCTGGGGATGAATTCACACCATGTCTGTGATCATGGGATGATAGCATCACTCTGTGGGACACCGTGGCCACTGGAAAGAGGATAGAATAAAGTGCTGGAATGTAGTGCTAATAAAGCATTCCTCTCCTTTCTAGGTCTTTAGCCAATTGAGAGATGCCACAGAATTCAGATGGCTATCAAAGTGTCAGTCTGATAGCTGCTAGTTAGCTCCAAGGATAAAATAGTCTTCCTTCTCCTTCCCCATGAGGGAACTCCTAGTTACAGAGAGAACAGCTGCAACTCCTAGTTACACAGAGAACAGCTGGACACCTGTGTCTTTCCTCACCAAGAAGCTAGGCCTGCCACATGCAAGAATGCGTGAAAAATTCCCAGAAAATGCCATGAAATATGCCCAGAAAAAGAGGGCCAATGAGAGAGGAAATTAGGCTCTACAGGGGCAATGCCCTATTCTAACCTCATTATCAGGTGAGCCATGCCAATCGCACTGGGGGTGAGAAGAGCGGTGCCTTCTCCTCAACCCCTCCATAACTCTGGAAGCTCCCAGGAACCAGGCTGGTCAGGGAACAGTGGTTTATCTTACTCAAGGTGACTGTTCTACGGCCTTCACAATGAAGCACTACATGGTCAACCGGCAGCATTGGTGTCCCCTGAGAAATGGGACAGAAAAGGGAGACCAGACTTTCATCAAGACAGGCCTGCTCCTCCTTTCTGTGTGGCTCCTCTGCAAATTGCAACTTCTCCTTTGGGAGTGATGGCAGTTCAGTTTTTGTCGCCATTCTAGAACTCTGGGATGGATCCAAACAGCATATTAGCTAAAGGCCATACTGAACTTTAGGTCAAAAAGGCAGTCACTATTCTATTTCTAATTTTAAATTTTGCACAGCCACATTGTTTAGATAGGCCACTCAGAGAGTAACAAATACAAATGACAACACAGAATTTCTCCAAGAATTACAATGCCAATCATATAATAGTGCTCTAAGTTGGACCTCCTCTCATGTCTAATTTCCCAAGAAAAGTTGAAGTCCAAAAACATAAGTTCCCTTCCCTTGTAACTTGAAGTTCATGCAAATTCTCATGGTTTCTTTTGCTCACTGATCTTTCAATTCAATCTGTCAATCCCAGCAGTTAAGGTTACAGCCTGACCAGAGAGAAGCTTCTGTCAGCCACTCTCAGTCTGGGCTCTTTTCTGGGAGTGGTTTAAACTCTTTCAGGCTCAATATTTTAGACTCTAAGTGTCCATGGGCTACAGAAAGATATCAGAGCACCAGCCTCAGCCACCATCATCCTTAGATGCCAGAGAAGTTGTCCCAGGGTACATTTATTTTTCAGGATGCAGTGCCCAATGTCACCCAGACCCACAATGCTATTGTTGGAAACCAATCCAGCAGAGATTTAGTGCCCTCTTGGACAAACAGAAAAATCCTGAAAGGAAAGAAAAAGCCTTCTTTTTTTCAGTTGTGCCAGGATGCTGGCCCATCCACGCTGGTCATCTAGAGCTCATGACCAGAGAGCGTTCACTCCAGTGGAAGAAACCTCTCATCAAGGGCGCAGTTGTGCTCCCAAGTCCTTCTCCTCCCCAACCAGGCAGAAGGTGGATGCTCTCTCAGCCCCGGGCTTCCTGTGGAAACTCAAAGAGAGGCAATATCCTCCACCATGTACTTTTTCCCCAAATCTTGCCTTTTCAGCTTTTAATTTCTTGTGCCTTAGTTAACCTTCTCTGCTCTGATGGGAGTATAAAAATGATTTCCACCCACTCTTTTCCTGTTTCAGCAAGATTTGATTTATCCTGGATGCCAATCCCTTAACCAGAGTTGAAAAAAAAGGATGAAGGCAGAAACAAGCAAAAAAAAAAAATGTATTTGCCTTTCACCCCCAATCCTCAGCAGTACACAAACTGTAAATGCTAGAAATCAATGCATGTGCACTTGGGGGAAAACAGGGACTGGGGCAAAACAACATGAGGGTCTACCTCCTCCCCTACAGTCTAGGAGACAGCAAAGGCCTCGCCCTCTTCATGTGGGACCCTGAAGTCCCCAAGGAGTGAAGCTGCTTCCTCAGTGTCCGCTCCCTAAGAAAGATCATCCTGAGACCCAGAGAGGAAACAGCTACTTCAGTCTGAGAATAGACTTCCGCATGCTAAGGTCCCAAACAAGCCCATCTTGACCTAAGGTAAACAAGACAAAGCAATGCTTGGGAAACCCACTGACCAATGAGGTCCACTCATATGAAAGAAGCCTGTTCGGCCAGTGCCTATTTCAACCTACTACACACCTAAAAACATCAGTCATGATGCAAACTATTGCAGACCACAAACACCAAGTGGTCTAACTAAACCTTCCAAGCTGTGCCAATCAAATCTCACTATGCAGGATTTTAGTTACCATGCCGTTACTGTTTCTCACTAGGGTTTCCCAGTCAGTATACCATATGTTGAAGATTCGGGGCAGTGATTAAATTACACTCCTCTCCATTTCATAATATGGAACACACCAATTTCATGGAAATCAAAATATCTATTTATTGCTGGCAAAGTTGGATGAGGTTACAAAATGGAAATTATACCCCAGGGCAAAGTGCTTTTTCTCCATCCAACTGCAAGCAGAGGATCTAGACAACTTCAGGCTGCCCTTAGGGCCTCCTCACCGTGCCTTCGCAGGGGCAGCGCCTGCCCCACGTTGCTCATTGTGTGCAGGAGGCAGAGAAGAGGAGAGGAGGCAAGTGCTAACAAGATTCCAAAATAGGCCAGGCATGGCAGCTCACATCTGTAATCCCAATACTTCAGGAGGCCGAGGTGGGTGGAATGCCTGAGGCCAGGAGTTCAAGATCAACCTGGGCAACACGGCGAAAACCCATCTCTACAAAAAATTAGCTGTATGCAGTGGCACACACCTGTAGTCCCAGCTACTGGTGAGGTTGAGGTGGGAGGTTGAGGCCACAGTGAGCTGACATCGTGCTACTGCACTCCAGCCTAGGCAATGGAGACTCTGTATCCAAAAAAAAAAAAAAAAAAGTCAGGCAAGGACACACCTGTGTGATGGCATTTTTCCAAACCTCACTATGAAGCAGGTACCCTGCCCCTGCCTCCAAGGGAGAAACAAAGAAGGGGTGGAGGAAAAGGCAGAAGCCATCTCCCAGGGCTCTCAGGGTGCAAGTTCCCAATGCAGGGAGATGGATGGTTCCTTTGCAGAAATATGTGAAGAATTAGTTTTGCTAAAACTCTTCAGAAGTCAGTGGAAAGTTGGTCGTTGAGGGATCTTAAGACCCCAGGGAAGCTAATTGACTTATTCACGGTCATACAAGAAAGCTCCTCTGAAATCCTAGACCTCCTGGTGCCCCAGAGTGTGCTCTGTACTGAAACCACACAGGCTTATCCATGTATTTTTAAGCTAACAATGACTAAGCACTTACCATATGCCAAGTATGTGGTATTACATTTAACTTATACAAGAATACTATAAGAAGGGGACTATTATATCCATATTATCGATATGGAAATTTGGGCATAGAAAGGTTAAATAACTTATCTCTCTCTCAGTACAGCGTGTACCCACTGTACTGCCTGCAGTCCAGCAGGTGCCTGCACCTGGAAGCCAGGCCCCTTGTCTCAATTACTGTTCTCCCCAGTCTTGGCTTGTAGGAGGTCCCTGCTCAGGGATGGAACAGGCCTGGTAGGATTGTTTGGGAACTCTCTCTCTCACCTGCCCAAGAAGAGACTCACCTCCTCAACTCCTATATTCACAAAGACACCACCAGATATTTCTTTGGTTTCAAGGTAGAATGGCAAGCAAGACACTGTCCCTGCCCTCTGGAACCCACAGTCTTCTCAGAAAGACTGACCTGTAAATAGGTTATTACAAAACAATGTGGTATTGCTGAAGCAGTATTGCTGAAGCAGGGATGTGTACAAGCTGCTGTGGGGTGTATTAGTCCATTCTCATACTGCTATAGAGAACTACCTGAGACTGGGTAATTTATGAAGAAAGGAGGTTTAATTGACTCACAGTTCTACAGGCTATACAGGAAGCATGGAGGCCTGATTTTACGTTTCCCTCCTAGGAGGCTTCAGGAAACTTACAATCACATTGGAAGGTAAAGGAGAAGCAAGCACATTTTACCATGATGGACCAGGAGAGAGAGAGAGCGAAGGGGGAAGTGCTACACACTTCCAAACAAGCAGATCTTGGGAGAATTATATCACGAGAACAGCAAGGGGGAAGCCATCCCCCTGACTCAATCACCTCTCACCAGGCCCTTCATTCAACACATTGGGATTACAATTTGGTAAGAGATTTGGGTGGGGACACAGAGTCAAATCATATCGGGGGCATAGATGAGACTGTGATTAACTCTGTATCAAGCAGGGTCCTGGTAGGACCCATACGATGCACCCAAATAGATTCATTTGAAGACAGACTAAGAAAGAGACTACCTACAAAGGCGAAAGCAAAATTAAATACAACACCTGGAACAGCCTGAAGATATCACCACTCCCAGCTGTGTCAGAGAGCCCTCTGCACCTATCTCCCCATTCCAGATTCCAGTAACTACCCATTATCTCCAGGAAAGGTAACTTTTAAGAACTATTTCTGTGGGCTACTAACTGGATCCCTGTTAGTATACATTAAGGACAGTGTGATAGCAACTCTTAAAATTGCTCTTGGCTGCTGGATATATTTTGCTGCATGCAATATTGACTTATGCTGGGATGCTTGGAAGTAGAGCTCTTATCTAGATTACCTGTTTACAGAGATTCATAAAATCATGCATTCTGTAGGAAGCTTGGTAAAGGCAGACGGATGGAGGCAGAAGATACGGGGGATGAGACTTGCTGAAAATGTAGTTTTGAGACAGGCTGAGCATAGTCTTGCTGTCCATGGAATGCCTGCCGGGGAAATACACAGAGAGAGTCCTGGGTCCAATCCAAAAAGTGAGAACTGGACCAGGAGGTGAGGGAAGAAACAAATCTTCACTGGAGAAAACTACAGGAAGGTTGATTGACCGAGGCAATAATCTATGAGGATTGAGGTGCCAGAAAGCTAGTAATCAAAGTGAGTACTGAATAGAGAGAACTATACGTGCCTGAGACAGTGTGCACTTGAAATGTTTTGCTGACCTAGGATCAACTCTAAAAACGGCAGTCTCCAGTTGGCATGAGATTCCACCAGACTCTCTTAGTTAAGGACCCATGGCAGCCCTGAGCAAGCTGGAAGATGAAGCCCAATAACCAAATGTGCTGGCTGAAGTCAAGCCATCAGAGTTTGACTTGGAAAGCTGTGTTTATGTTTAGAGAGGAATCCTTTCCTAGCTTTCAGGATTTCTGACTTGGAGTGGGAGAGAAGGGAGTGATAACGGCACCTACAGTGGAAAGAGCAGAGGCTAAGTTACATCATCTGCAGTAGTCCTCGTCCTGGTCTTTCTTTGAAGGCAGAGGAAATGGGATACAAAACAGTCAATCAACTGGGTCATCAAATGCCAAGAAGAGGTGGCAAAGCCAACAGCAATGGAAATCTCAGGAGGGTCCTACAGGAGAATAAAGGCCTGGCACTGCCTGTTCTCCACCCCACACTCTGCACTCATGTATTAGGCAGTTCTTGCACTGCTTTAAACAAATACCTGAGACTGGGTAATTTATAAGAAAATAAGTTTAATTGGCTCACAGTTCTGCAGGCTATGCGGGAAGCATGGCAGCATCTGCTTCTGGTGAGGGCCTCAGGAAGCTTCCAATCATGGCAAAAAGTCAAGGGGGGCAGGCACGTCACATGGCAAAAGCAGGAGCAAGAGAAGGGGAATGCAGGTAGTTGTAGGGTCTGGGATACCATATGCCACACACTTTTAAATGACCAGCTCTTGCAATCACAAAGACAGCACCTAGCCATAAGGAATCTGCCTCAATCCTCCAAACATCTCCCACCAGGCCCCACTTCCAGCATTATGGATTACAATTCAACGTGATATTTGAGTGGGAACAAATATCCAAACTATATCAACTCACATACCTAGACACTTGCACAAATGGCATGAGTGTATTTGGAGACCTGTCCCTTAGCTGGGTGAGCTCTAAGGGTCAAATGCTAACATAAAAATAACTACCCTTGCCACAGGTAATCTTTAAATCTAGGGACCTGGCCACACTTGTAAAGGGAAAGTCAAATATGGGTATTTAGGCTGAAATGGGCATGTTTTTCATTAAACAAAACATCTGAGTACATCAAAGAACTGGGAAGAAGGCTCCACTGCACTGACAGTTCTGTTATTCAGCCAGAATTTAATGAGCTCTGTCTGAAATAACATCACTGAGAATGCTTGCAAATCATGTTTGCTAAGAGTAAACAGCCAAATTTTCAATACACCTCACTTAGAAATTAGCATAGTGCCTTGAGAGTAATTAAACATCATTACTTTAGAACCAAAATGTCCCACACAGTGGAAAAATAACTGCATACATAACTGTCTAGATACTCCCTTAAACAAAAGACAGCCTAGTCGAATAGGGAGATGGGTGATGGAATTGGGTCAAATTTTATACTGGTCTTGTTTTTCTGTGTGAACCTGCCTTAAAGTCCCACAGTGGTGGTTTTTGTAGTTTTCATGTTTTGTTTTCAACTAAGAATAGAAATTTCTTTCATGTTGACCTGAGAGGCTCATATTCCCTCTTTAATATCATCATGTGTCTTATTGCAAATTCAGTATTTATGGGTACTTCCTGCCTTCTCATGTTGAAGCCCTAAGAACACAGTGAGCCAGGACTCCTGGCCTTGGCCCCTCACGGCACACACACACACCAGGTCTAGAGCAGGGTTTTCAACCATGGCATTCTTGACATTTCAGGCAAGATAGGTCTTTGTTGTGAGAGGCTGTCCTGTGTATTGTAGGATTTTTAGCAGCAGGTACCTGTAGTACCCCTCCCCCAAGCTGTAGCAGCCAAATATATCTCCAGACATTGCCAAATGTCCCATAGAGGGCAACATCACCCCTGGTTCAGCACCACTGGCCTAGACAATCAAGGTCTGCATGGAAGCCCTTCCACCTTTTCAAGGTAAATGGGGAGTCAAGGGCCTAACTCAAGAAATGGACTTGTAGACATTTGCCTTGAACTCTAAAATGGACCCCCCAGTCTGGGTGCCAGTAATGTCAGCTGGTGCCAGTAATGTGCAACCGGCACAAGAAAACCACAAATCAGTTTCAAAGCTACCCTGTTTTAGATTGTGATTAAACTCTTCAGAAAAATGTCCTTCCCTGTTAAGAAGTATCTGACAGAAAGTCAGATGTAAAACAACTAAATAAAGCAAATAAGTCTTCAACATAAAGTGGTCATTAATTTCTTTTTTTAAGTGACAGGGTCTTGCTCTGTTGTCCAGGCTGGAGGGCAGTGGCATGAACATGTCTCACTGCAGCCTTGACCTCCTGGGCTCAAGCAATCCTCCCACCTCAGCCTCCCAAGTAGCTGGGACCACAGGCATGCACCACGACACCAACATAGTTTTTTAAAACATTTTTTGTAGAGACAAGCTCTTGCCATGTTGTCCACACTGGTCTAACTCCTCAACTCAAGTGATCCACCCACTCAGCCTCCCAAAGTGCTGGGATTACAGACATAAGCCATTGTGCCGGGCTGGTTATCGACTTTTCTTTTAAAGAAGAGGATTTAAAATAATTAATAACTTAGCAAAGGTTGGTTGGTTGATTGATAGTGATGTACATCCCTGTCTGCTTCCCACAAGTTTTTAAGACCACTAAAGTGGTTCTTTTCCTGAATGAGCAGAAATAGTGACAAGTGTTTTCTAATGGATTTTTTATTGATATATAATATTTGTACATATTTATGTGGTACATGTGGTCATTACACATTCTCTGCATTTGTCAAGTTTTTGTGCAAAAGAAGAACAGTCAGACGGCTGGTTAGAAGCAGCTATAGTGCGTGGCACTCACAGAAAGGAGCACAAGGGACAAGTAAGCACAGCACCTTCAACTGAAACACCCAGGTACTCATATTGGGATTATTCAGGGAAACAGCTTGACCCATGTAGAATGAAGGAACGCAGGGCAGGGCAATGGCTCACCCAGAAGTGACATGGAGCCAGGGGAACCCCCACCCTCAGCCAAGGGAAGTGGTGAGTGAATGTGCAACCCCAGGAAACCACGCTTCTCCCATAGATCTCTATAACCACAGACCAGGAGGTCCCCTCATGAACCCACTCCACCAGGGCCTTGGGTCTCTGCTTGGCAGAGCAGCTGCTCAAGCATGCACAGAGACCCAGAAGCTTTATATACTGCAGCCCCAGGATCCCCGGCAAAGATGACTGCAACTCAGGCAAGGCAAAAGGTCTGTACATACCCCTAGGAAGGGGGCTGAATCCAGGGAGCCAAGCAGCATCAGTCTGCAGGCCCCACTTCCATGGCACCTCACAAAAAAAGACCAAGAGGCTTGGAATTCCAACCAGCCACCAGCAACAGGGTAGTGCCTACCTGATATGCGAGGGAGCTCCCCCTCTTTGCTGTTTGGACAACTCAGTCTTTCCAGTCTGTGGGCTTTGGAGAGTCCAAATGGACCAGAGGAGAAAGGGATTCCATAGCACAGCACAGCTACTTTACCAAAACGTAGCCAGGCTGCTTTACGCAGGACCCAGATCCATTCCTTCTCACTGGGCAGGACCTCCCAGACAGGGCTTCCAGTCACCCAACCCATATCCAAAGACTGGCCAAGAGTTCTGATTTCTCCATGGGATAGAGTGTCTGCAGGGAGGGCAGGCCACCACTTTTGCTGTTTGGGCAACTCAGCCATTCCAGATTGCAGGCTTTGGAGAGCCCAAACCAACTGAAGTGGAAGCAATACCCTAGCACACCACAGCTGCTTTGCAGAGGCATGGCCAGGCTGCTGCTTTAAACAGGACCTTGATCCATTCCACTGCACTGGGTGGGACCTCCCAGCCAGGCCCTCCAGCTACCCCCAGCCATGTTCTACAGCCAACAGAGTTATCATTTCTCCCTGGGACAGAGTGCCTGGGGAATGGGGCAGCCCACCACCTTTGCTATTTGGGAGTCTCAGTCTTAGAGAGCCCAAACCAATGGGGAGCTGAAGGGATTCCCCAGTACAGCACAGCTGCTCTACCAAAACACAGTCAGACCACTTCTTTAAGAGGGTTCCTGATCTCATTCTACTAACTGGGTGGGACCTTTCAAATGGGGTCTCCAGCCATCTCCTATTGTGCATTAAGGCCAGCAACAGGTCTGTACCCTCCTGGGATGGAGTTCCCAGAGGGAGGGGCAGGTTGCCATCTTTGCTGTTTTGCAGCCTTCACTGGTGATACCTCCAGGTACTAGAATATCTGAGGTGACTAGAGTATGGAGTGGACCCCCAGCAAACTGCAGGAGCCCTACAGAAAACTGACCAGCCTGTTAAAAGACAGACAAACAACAACAAAAACACACACAAAAAAACCTCATCCAAAAGGTCAGCAACCTCAAAGATTGAAGGTAGATAAAGAAATCAGCATAAAAATCCTGAAAACTCAAAAAGTCAGAAGGCCCTCTTTCTTCCAAGTTACCATAACACCCCTCCAGCAAGGGTTCAGAACTGGGCTGAGGACAAGATGACCAAAATGACAAAGTAAGCTTCAGAAAATGGATAAAAACAAATTTTGCTGAGCTAAAGGAGCACATTGTAACCCAATGCAAGGAAGGTAAAAATCATGGTAAAACAATATAGGAGCTAACAGCCAAAATAGCCAGTATAGAGAGGAACATAACTGACCTGATAGAGCTTGAAAAATATACTACATGGACTTCACAATGTAATCACAAGTGTTAATAGCAGAGTAGACCAAGTAGAGGAAAGAATCTCAGAGCCTGAAGACTGGCTTTCTGAAATAAGACAAGCAGACAAGAATAGAGAAAAATGGAATGAAAAGGAATGGACAAAACCTTCGAGAAATATGGGATTATGTAAAGAGACTGAATCTATGACCAACTGGGGTACCCGAAAGAGATGGGGAGAATGGGACCAATTTGGAAAACATATTTCAGGATATCATCAAGGAGAACTTCCCCAACCTAATTAGACAGGCCAACATTCAAATTCAGGAAATGCAGAGAACCCCAGTAAGATACTCCACAAGATCATCCCCAAGAAACATAATCATCAGATTCTCCAAGGTTGAAATGAAAGAAAAAAACGTTAAGGGCAGTCAGAAAGAAAGACCAGGTCACCTACAAAGAGAAGCCCACCAGGTTAACAGTGGACCTCTCAGTGGAAATCCTATATACCAAAAGAGATGGGACCAATATTCAACATTCTTAAAGAATATAAATTCCAACCCGGAATTTCATATCTGGCCAAACTGAGCTTCATAAGTGAAGGAGAAATAAGATCCTTTTCAGACAATCACATGCTGAGGAAATTTGTTACCACCAGACCTGCCTTAAAAGAGCTCCTGAAGGAAGCACTAAATATGGAAAAGGAAAAATCATTACTAGCCACTACAAAAACACACTGAGGTACACAGACCAGTGACACTATGAACAACCACAAAAATAAGTATACAAAATAACCAGCTAGCATCATGATGACAGGATCAAATCCACACATAACAATACTAACCTTAAATGTAAATGGGCTAAATGCTCCAATTAAAAGACACAGAGTGGCAAGCTGGATAAAGAATCAAGACCCACTGGTATGCTGTCTTTCAGAGACCTATCTCGCATGCAAAAACACACATAGGCTGAAAATAAAGGGATGGGAAAAAAATTATCAAGCAAATGGAAAACAGAAAAAAAGCAGGAGTTTTTTTTGCAAACCTAAAAACAGACTGACAAAACAGACTTTGAAGCAACAAAGATCCAAAAAGACAAACAAGGGCATTACATAATAGTAATTATGTAATTTAACAAGAAGAACTACTATCCTAAATATATATACACCCAGTATAGGAGCACCCAGATTCATAAAGCAAGTTCTTGGAGACTGTCAAAGAGACTTAGACTACCACACAATAATAGCAGGAGACTTTAACACCCCACTGACAACACTAGATAAATCATCAAGACAGAAAATTAACAAAGATAGTCAGGACCTGAACTTGGCACTGTATCAAATGGACCTGATAGATATCTACAGAACTGTCCACCCCAAAACAATAGAATATACATTCTTCTTATCACCACTTGGCACTTACTCTAAAATTGATCACATAATCGGAAGTAAAACGCTTCAGCAAACACAAAAGAACTGAAATCCTAACAGTCTCTTGGACCACAGTGCAATCAAATTAGAACTCAAGACTAAGAAATTCACTCAAAACCATACAACTACATGGAAATTAAACAACTTGCTCCTGAATGACTTTTGGGTAAATAATAGAATTAATGCAGGAATCAAGAAGTTCTTTGAAACAAATGAGAACATTTGGTACAACATACCAGAATTTCTACAACACAGCTAAGGCAGTGTTAAGAGGAAAATTTATACCACTAAATACTCACATCAAAAAGCTAGAAAGATCTCAAGTTAATAACCTACCATCACAACTAAAAGAACTAGAGAACCAAGAACAAACAAACCCCAAAGCTAGCAGAAGACAAGAAATAACCAAAATCGGAGCTGAACTGAAGGAAATGGAGACATAAAAAACGCTTCAAAAGATCAACAAATCCAGGAGCTGCTTTTTTGAAAAAAATAAAATAAAATAAAATAGACCACAAGCTAGACTAATAAATAAGAAAAAAGAGAAGATTCAAATAAACATAATCAGAAATGATAAGGGGAATATTACCACTGACCCCACAGAAATACAAGTAACCATCAGAGAATATTATAAACACCTCTGTGCAAACAAACCAGAATATCTAGAAGAAATGGATAAATTCCTGGACACATAAACCTTCACAAGACTGAACCAGGAAGAAATTGAATCCCTGAACAGACCAATAAGGAGTTCTGAAATTGAGGCAGTAATAAATAGCCTACAAACCAAAAAAAGCCCAGGACCAGAGAATTTCACAGCTGAATTCTACCAGATGTACAAAGAGGAGCTGGTATCATTTCTACTGAAACTATTTCAAAAAATTGAAAAGAAGGGACTCCTCCCTAAGTCATTCTATGAGGCCACCATCATTCTGATACCAAAACCTGGCAGAGATATGACAAAAAAAGAAAACTTCAGGCCAATATCCTTGATGAACATTGATGCAAAAATCCTCAACAAAATACTGAATTCAGCAGCACATCAAAAAGCTTATCCACCACGATAAAGTGGGCTTCATCCCCAGGATGCAAGGTTGGTTCAATATATGCAAATTAATAAATGTGATTTATCACATAACCAGAAGTAAAGACCAAAAACAAAAAGACACACAATGGATGATGGCCAGGTGTGGTGACTCACACCTGTAATCCCAGCACTTTGGGAGGCCAAGGCAGGCAGATCACCTGAGATCAGGAGTTCAAGACCAGCCTGGCCAACATGGTGAAATCCCATCCCTACTGAAAATACAAAAATTAACCGGGTGTGGTGCCAGGCACCTGTAATCCCAGCTACTTGGGAGGCTGAGGCAGGAGAATCACCTGAACCCAGGAGGCTGCAGTGAGCCGAGATCATGCCACCGCACTCCAGCCTGGGCAACAAGAGCAAAACTCCATCTAAAAGAAAAAAAATTATTATCTCAATAGATGTAGAAAAGGCTTTGCTAAATTCACCATTTCTTCATGTTAAAAATTCTGAATAAACTAGATATTGAAGGAACATAGCTCAGAATAATAAGAGCTATTTATGACAAACCCACAGCCAATATCATACTGAATGCACAAAAGCTGGAAGCATTCCCCTTGAATACTGGCACAAAAGAAGAATGCCCCCCTCTCACCACTCCTATTCAACATATATTGGAAGTTGTGGCCAGGGCAATCAGGCAAGATAAAGAAATAAAGGGCATTCAAATACGAAGAGAGAAAGTCAAACTATTTTTGTTTGCAGGCAACGTGGTTCTATATCTAGAAAATACCATTGTCTCAGTCCAAAAGTTTCTTAAGCTGATAAGCAACTTCAGCACAATCTCAGGATTCAAAATCCATGTGCAAAAATTGCTACCATTCCTATACACTAACAACAGGCAAACTAAGAGCCAAATCATGAAGGAACTCCCACTCACAATTGCCACGAAATGAATAGGAATACAGCTAACAAGGGAAGTGAAGGACCTCTACAAGGAGAGCCACAAACCACTGCTCAAATAAATCAGAGATGACACAAACAAATGGAAAAACATTCCATGCTCATGGAGAGAAAGAATCAATAGCATGAAAATGGCCATATTGCCCAAAGCAATTTATAGATTCAGTACTATTCCCATTAAACTACCATTTACATTCTTCACTGAACTAGAAAAAAACTATTTAAAAATTCATATGAAACCAAAAGAAAAGCCCAAATAGCCAAGACAATCCTAAGCAAAAAGAACAAAGCTGGAGGCAGCATGCTACCTGACTTTAAACTATACTACTGGTGTACAATAAACAAAACAGCATAGTAGAAGAACAGATACATAGACCAATGGAACAGAATAGAGAACCCAGAAATAAGACTACACACCTACAACCATCTAATCTTTGACAAACCTGACAAAAACAAGCAACAGGGAAAAAATCCCTATTTAATAAATTGTGCTGGGAGAACTGGCTAGTCATATGCAGAAAATTGAGAATGGACCCCTTCCTTGCACCATATACAAAAACAAACTCAAGATGGATTAAAAACTTAAATTTAAAACCAAAAACTATAAAAACCCTAGAAGAAAACCTAGGTAATACCATTAAGGACATCAGCATGGGCGAAGATTTCATCATGAAATCACCAAAAGCAATTGCAACAAAAGCAACATTTGACAAATAGGATCTAATTAAACTAAAGAGCTTCTGCAGAGCAAAAGAAACTATCAACAGAGTAAACAGACAACCTATAGAATGGTAGAAAATGTATCCAAACTATGCATCTGGCAAAGGTGTAATATCCAGCATCTGTAAGAAACAAACAAATTCATAAGAAAAAAAACAACCCCATAAAAAAGTGAGCAAAGGACATGAACTGACACTTTTCAAAAGAAGACATACACGCAGCCAACAATCATATGAAACAAAGCTCAACATCACTGATCATTAGAAAAATGCAAATCAAAACCAAAATGAGATACCATCTCACACCAGTCAAAATGCATGCAAAAACACACATAGGCTGAAAATAAAGGGATGGAAAAAAAATTATCAAGCAAATGGGTCAAAATCAGTCAAAATGGGTATTATTTAAAAAGTCAAAAAACAATAGACGCTTGTTGCAGGAAGTCAGGGACCCCGAACGGAGGGACCAGCTGAAGCCGCGGCAGAAGAACATAAATTGTGAAGATTTCATGGACATTTATTAGCTCCCCAAATTAACACTTTTATAATTTCTTATGCCTGTATTTACTGCAGTCTCTGAACATAAAATGTGAAGATTTCATGGACACTTATCACTTCCCCAATCAATACCCTTGTGATTTCCTATGCCTGTCTTTACTTTAATCTCTTAATCCTGTCATCATCTTCGTAAGCCAAGGAGGATGAATGTCACCTCAGGACCCTGTGATGATTGCATTAACTGCACAAATTGTTTGTAGAGCATGTGTGTTTGAACAATATGAAATCTGAGCATCTTGAAAAAAGAGCAGGATAACAGCAATGTTCAGGAAACAAAAGAGATAAGACTTCTGGCCACCAGTGAGCTGGACAGACGGAGCCATATTTCTCCTCTTTCAAAAGCAAATAGGAGAAATATCGCTGAATTCTTTTACTCAGCAAGGAACATCCCTAAGAAAGAGAATGAGCCCTGAAGGTAGGCTTATAGACAGTCCCTTTAAGGTGTGCTGCCTTTTACGGTCGAAGCCGAAGAGATGAAATAAGCCCAGGTCTCCTGTAGTGCTCCCAGGCTTATTAGGAGGAGGAAAATTCCTGCCTAATAAATTTTAGTCAGACAGGTTGTCTGCTCTCAAACCCTGTTTCCTGATAAGATGTTATCAATAACAATGCGTGCCCAAAACTTCATTAGCAATTTTAATTTCGCCCCATCCAGTGGTCCTGTGATCTCGCCCTGCCTCCACTTGCTTTGTGATATTTTATTATCTTGTGAAGTATGTGATCTCTGTGACCCACACCCTATTTGTGCACTCCCCCTCCCCTTTTGAAAATCGCTAATAAAAACTTGCTGGTTTTACGGCTCGGGGAACATCATGGATCCTGCCAACATGTGATGTCTCCCCTGGACACCCAGCTTTAAATTTCTCTCTCTTAATTCCCAGCACGAAGGACACAGAAGACCGGTGATTTCTGCATTTTGAACTGAGGTACTGGGGTCATCTCACTAGTGAGTGCCGGACAATCAGTGCTGGTCAGCTG
>NW_012114844.1:2975847-2982122 GCF_000951035.1 Colobus angolensis palliatus | reverse complement strand
AAAAAAAAATTTCTCTCTCTTGTGCTCTTTCCCTTTGTTTCTCAAACCGGCCAAGACACTTAGGAAATAGAAAATAACTCACGTAACTATTGAGAGCGGGTTCTCTCGATAGACGCTGGCAAGGTTGTGGAGAAAAAATGGAATGTTTTTATACTGTTGGTGGGAGTGTAAATTAGTTCAACCATTGTGGAAAACAGTGTGGTGCTTCCTCAAAGACCTACAGACAGAAATACCATTCGACCTAGCAATTCCATTGCTGGGTATATGCCCAAAGGAATATAAATTGCTCTGTTATAAAGACATATGCATGAATATGTTCATTGCAGCACTATTCACAATCACAAAGACATGGAATTAACCTAAATGTCTATCAATGATAGACTGCATGAGGAAAATGTGGTACATATACACCATAGAATACTACACAGCCGTAAAAAGGAACAAGATCACATCCTTTGCAGGGACATGGATGGAGCTGGAGGTCATTATCCTTAGCAAACTAATGCCGTAAGAGAAAACCAAATACCACACGTCCTCACTTATAAGTGGGAGCTAAATGATGAGAACACATGGACACATAGAGGTGAACAACATACGCTGGAGGGCAGAGGTTGGGAGGAGGGAGAAAATCAGGAAAAATCATTAATGGGTACTAGGCTTAATACCTAGTGATGAAGTAACCTGTACAACAAATCCCCATGACACATGTTTTTCTATGTAACAAACATGCACATCCTGCACATATACTCCTGATCTTAAAATAAAAGTTAAAAAAGAAAAAAAAGAACAACAAGGTAACATGTTATCTTTTTCTTTCTCTCTGTTTTTGATGGGGAAGAGAAAGATGAACAAAAGAGTGAGGGTACCACAATGCAACTGAAGGTCTTTACCCAAGGGAGAAAGAAGGGAAAAAGGGCATTAACATTTATTTTGAGGCTGCTCCATACTAAGAACTTCACCAGCATGTGTATCCTTATTGGAGGGTTGTGAAGCGGGTTCACCATGCACTAGTTCCCAACTTGTCTGAGTCAGGGAGACAGAACATATTCATACACAAGTAACAAGAAGCAGGTTCATTACTTACAGATACACAGCAAGGGATGACAGAAGCCTAGCATTTACTGTGACCTGGTCCCCCCAAGCTTAGAAAAGCTGCCTGGGGTGGATAGAGTCTTATCTTCACATGGCACACTTGTACCACAGCTGAGGAACCCCAAATGGCAGCCTGTCCCAGATTACATACCTCTGGGTAACATGACACACTGGGCTGAGATGTTGAAGAGCATCCTGTTCTCCATGGGGGACTTAATAGAGCCTAGGCTGTTCCAGTCAATTCCCCCTTATCTCAGGATGTTGCATTGCCAGCACATTCTACAGTTATATTTGAGAACTACAAATGAGACAGGTGCAGGGGAGAAACTAAGTCAGCTCAAGGCCACCCAGAGAATTGTCCTGCAAGGGTCACCTTGTCCTTTGCATTCAGATAGAATTGACTCAAACTTCCTCTTTTGGGCTCTGTGGGGAATCCAATCCCTCTTTAAGATTTTTGTGAATTCCTTCATCCTTAGATTCTCACAGGAACACCTTTATTCAAATGCCCTGTGCCTTCTGGGTTTCACTCACATCCCACACCATTTGTTTCTCCCTCAAACATGGGGCACAATCTTTTTCTTTGACTTCTCCAAATTTTATTTATTGATTTACTTATTTGTTTATTTATTTATCATTCTTTCTTCTGCCTTTCTTTCCTTTCTTCCTTCCTTCTTTTCCTTTCTTTCTCTCTCTCTCTCTCTTTCTTTCTTCCCTTCCTTCTTTCCATTTGTCTGTCTTTTAGTCTTCCAAACAAACATTTGTTAGACATTTACCATGTACTCAGCACTATGCTAGGCACTAAAGACAGACTGATGAGTAACTCAGACATGCTGTCATGTAGCTTACAGTAGAAAAGATGGACAAGAGTCAAATAATGATACAACTTGATACAGAATCATAGAGTCATAAGAACAAAAGAGCACCTGAGAGCAGAGCAAAGACACCAAGGAATTTCAGGTGTTGGTGGGAGGGAGAGTGTAGGGTGGGTTAAGGAGTGATGAAAGGCATGGCTATAATTTTCAAGAAAATAAAAAGGTGCATGTACAAATCAAGGAGTATTGCAAATGTAATTACCAGTATAACCAACACCCAAATAAGATACAGAATAGTTCATCTCCTCAGAAAGTTATGTCAATCCTTTCCAGTCAACCTCCAACACGCCCACCCACAACTACCACTGCTTTTATTTTTCTCACCCTAAAATAGTTTTACCTGTTCTCAGACTACAGTGGAATCATATGGCCTACACAGTTTCACATACCATGGCTGCAGTGTGAACAGCAGATTGTAGAGAAACAATGGTGGATGTGAAGTGGCCCAGAGAGAGACAAAGACCATTCAGACAACCATAGTGATGGTAGAGATGGAAAGAAAGTACATGGATTTAGGAGGGAGCTATTTCTCTCCCTTTTTTTTTTTTTTTTTTTTTGAGATGGAGGTTCACTCTTATCACCTAGGCTGGAGTGCAGTGATGCAATCTTGGCTCACTGCAACCTCTGCCCTCCTGGGTTCAAGCAATTCTCCTGCCTCAGCCTCGCAAGTAGCTGGGATTACAGGCACCCACCACCATGTCCAGCTAATTTCTTGATAGAGATGGAGTTTCACCATGTTGGCCAGGCTGGTCTCAAATTCCTGACTTCAGGTGATCCATCCGCCTTGGCCTCCCAAAGTGCTGAGATTACAGGCGTGAACCACTGCACCTGGCCAGAGGGAGCTATTTCAAATAAAATCAACAATGAAGGACTGGATGTAGAGCTTGAGAGAGAGGTGTCATGGGTAACATAGGCATTAGTGTGTTTAGCAGACTTTGAAAGTGTGGAAACTTGGAAAGTCCAATAGACCCAACAACTTAAATTGTGCATAAGAATGGTGGTTCCTTAAAATATTAAACATAGAGGCCAGGCATGGTGGCTCACGCCTGTAATCCCAACACTTTGGGAAGCCAAGGCGGGTGGATCATTTGAGGTCAGGAGTTTGTAACCAACCTGGCCAACATAGTGAAACCCCATCTCTACTAAAAATACAAAGATTAGCCGGGCATGGTGGCAGGTGCCTATAATCTCAGCTACTCGGGAGATTGAGGCAAGAAAATTGCTTGAACCCCAGAGGCAGAGGTTGCAGTGAGCCGAGATCCAGCCACTGCACTCCAGGCTGGGCAATAGAGTGAGACTCTGTCTCAAAAAGAAAAGAAAACATAGAATCACCATGTGATCCAGAAATTTCACTTCTGGGTATAGACCCCAAAGTACTGAAAGAAGGAATGTGAACAGATTTTGTACACCCATGTTCGTAGTAGCATTATTGACAATAGCCAAAAGGAGAAGGCAACCCAAATGTCCATCGACAGTTGAATGGAAGAATGGATAAACAAAGTGTTGTATATACATACAATGGAATATTATTCAGCTTTGAAAAGGAATGAAATTCTGGCATATGCTACAGCATGAGGGAACCTTGAGGATATTATGCTAAGGGAAATAAGCCAGTCACAAAAGGGCAAATAGTATGGATTCCATTTATATCTTGGCACCTAGAACAGTGAAATTCATAGAGACAGAACGTCAAATAGTGATTACCAGGGGCTAGAGGGAGGCCGAGAATAGGGAGTTAGTGTTTAGTGTTCAGGTCTGGGTTGATAAAAAGGGTTCTAGAGCTATATGGTGATGATGGTCACACAATAGTGTGAATGTACTAAATGTCTGTACGTTTAAAAATGGTTAAGATGAGGCCAGGTGTGGTTTCTCATGCCTGTAATCCCAGCAATTTGGGAGGCTGAGGAGGGAGGATTGCTTGAGTCCAGGAGTTCAAGACCATCCTGGGCAACAGAGTAAGAACCCCATCTCTACAAAAATTAAAAATAAATTAGGCAGGTGGCACATGCCTATAGTCCCTGCTACTTGGTTAGGTAGGAGAATCACTTGAGCCCAGGAGGTCAAGGCTGCAGTCAACCATCATTGTGTCAGTGCACTCAGACTGACACAGAGTGAGATCCAAAAAAAAAAAAAGCTAAGATGATAAATTTTATGTAATGTATATTTTGCCACAATAAAAAATCTATTCAAAAAAGTGTGATAACATCATTGAATATTCATTTTCTGTGTCAAATTGTTAACTATTTTTAAAAATTACACATAAGACAATCTTCTTAAAACTCACTGGGCATTTCTTCAATAGTCTGAAAGCTCTCCTGGTAGTTTTCCACAGGTCCCCACCCATCCACAGTCTCAGTCCCAACCACTGTCTCTGCATCCTCCCCGCACCATCTCTTCTCTGCTTCACCCCAAGTTTCTGTCAATCCGGCTATTAATGTTTCTTCCATCTGCTGCCCTGGTTTCTAGTTCCACCTTATCTTCCATGAGCCATCCTAATGAGCCTCCAAAAAGTCCTACATTTTTGTTTAAGCTGGTTTATGTTAGGTTTTCACACCAGGAAGCCAAAGAGTAAAGGACTTCATTTGTTTATAGTAAATGCAATGCAAAAAATATGACTATTGAAATCAAACCTACCACTAATATCAATAAATGTATGTAGGCTAAATGTGCTTACTCAAAAAAAAAAACTGTTAACAAAATAAATACAATCCTGTTTTTTCAAGAAACACATATGAAACTAAGTAATCAGAAAGATCAAATTAAAAAGTAAAAAATTAATTTTAAACGACAAAGATAAAAACAGGTGTCATGGCCAAATATGCTATCATTTAGAACTAAAAGCACTAGACAAGATAAAGAAGGATACTTTATAATGCTAAAAGCTATAATGTACAATGATGTATGTTATTATTGTTGTTAATCTGTATGCACAAAATAATACAGCAACAACTTTCACAAAGCAGAAATTATAGAAGACAAAAGGAAAGCTAGACAAATTCACACTAATAATAAGAGAATTTAAAATACCTCCCTCAGACAAACTAAGGAAAAAATATTTAGCAAGGATATAGAAAATCCAAATCAATCAAAAAATACATCTAACAGCTATATATTCAAGTCTATATGCTGATAATCTCCTTCTCAGGTACATATAGATCAGTTATGACAGGAGACTATATTTTAAGTTACAAAGAAAATCTAAATTAATTGCAAAAATATAAATGTCAAAAGTTATAATGAAACTATAAATTACTGACAAACTATTTGAAATAATGCCTTTTACCTGGAAACGTTTTAAAACTCTTTATTAAACAACTTGGGTTGAGGGAAATGCAAACTGAAATTGCCAAATTTCTAGAAAACTCCAATAATGACAGTACTAGATACTAGTCATTAGTATCTAGAAATACAACTAAAGTAGTGTTTTTAGAGAAAAAAATCTGTATATCCTTAAATAACTATATCAATAAAGATAAAAATGAAAATAAGTTATTTAATACCCGACTCAGCCAATTAGAGAAAGGAAAATGAAATAAACCAGAAAAAGACACAAGGAAAAAATTCAAAAGAATAGAAGCAGAAACAAATTATTAAACAAAAACTCCAAAACTAATATATTTTTAAATTTATCAATTAAAAAGAAGTAGGGGAAAATGTGAGTATACAAAATAAGAAATTTCAAAGAAGAAATATTCATGACACATGAAATTTTAAAATCATCAGAGATTAGTATGTACAAACCTATACAAATAATTTTTCAAAAATGAAGTGAATAACTTCCTGGGAAAAATATAATTTACCAAAACTGATCCCAATAGAGATATAAAGTCCAAATAGAACACTGTCACTGAGGAAATAAAATCATCAAAGTGAGTCTCCAATGACCCCTAAAACAATCACTAGGTGCAAATGGTTTCACAGGAACGTTCTAACTAAAGTTCTAAAGATCATATTATTTACAATGGTAGTATTCTAGAGAATAAAGGATACACATGTAAGAATATTTTAATACCAAAACCTACAAATATTTCACAGAAAAAGTCTAATCTCACTTAACAATAGGAATGTAAAAATGAGTAAGTTTAGAGCTTTAGGTACATGAGGACCATAGATAATAATATTGGTCTAAATATGGGATTCATGCTAAATGAATATATTTCAGATGTTTTTGCCTCAGAAAAGTGGGTAGTGATTTGAGATAACAGATATGTTAATTTGCTTTCCCATAGTAACCTTTTTACTATCTGTATGTGTCCTATAACATCATGTTACATATCTTAAACATATACAATAAAAATTTGTTTTTGCTTT
>NW_012114844.1:2973598-2975117 GCF_000951035.1 Colobus angolensis palliatus | reverse complement strand
GCACTTTGGGAGGCTGAGGCAGGTGGATCACCTGAGGTCAGGCGTTCAAGACCAGCCTGGCAAATATGGTGAAACCCTGTCTCTACTAAAAAACATAAAAATTAGCCATGTGTGGTGGCGGGCTCCTCTAATTTGAGCTACTCGGGAGGCTGAGGCAAGAGAATGGCTTGAACCCCGGAGGCGGAGGTTGCAGTGAGCTGAGATCGTGCCACTGCACTCCAGCCTTGGTGATAGATCAAGACTCCATCCCCCCACCACCAAAAAAAAGAAGTCTATCAATATAAGTCTCCATAATAACAGAGTTGAAGAGAGAAATCACAGAATCATCTTCGTAAGTAATAGGTAACTGTAGTGATGGGAACTTCTAGAATTTATCTTACAGTTCCTTCTAGTTTCCCAGTGAAATAGGAAACAAGGTCATCAGCTGAGAGTGAGAATTCAGGAACAGGGAAAAACATGAAACATGAAATTGTTGTCTAAGAAACTGTTTATCTTAACTAAATTAAATAAAACTGTTTCAACCATAGAAGACTATTTCTACAATGCTCCTCTGAAGAAAGATATTTTTGTAACTCCATGTTAGCCAAATCTATCCCTTTTCTCCAATTCAAATACATTATTTCTGTTCTGTCACTAACAGAACTTGAGGTCTTAAGTTCCAAAAATGATTCTTATAGAGTTGGAACTCTATAGGAAGGTCCTATCAGTACCTTCCTCCTAGGCAGTCCCTAACCTCCCTTTCTGCTCCCAGTCTCACCTTCTTCTAGTTCATATTTCATGTTCAGGCATTCAATGTAAATTCACTAATAATTAATAAAACAAACTAATCTTTCAAGATGATATAAATGCCATCTCAATTCCATATCCAAGAATTTATTCTACAAATATATTGGCCCATATATTTAATGGTATATGTACATGTATGCTCACTGTAAAATTATTTGCCTAGAAAACAACTAAAACGACAATCAACAAGGGACTGGATAGAAAACATTGTTACCAGCATACAATGGAAAACTATGCAGTCTTAAAAAGAAAGTTAGGTAGATCTAGGTATGTTGATCTGGAAAGCTGCCCAGGCTATATTATGAAGCATAGGGGAAATATATTTTAGAACCATATTAATAATACAATTCCATCTTTTTAAAGCTGTGTATGACAAATAGGAATTCATCATTATCCAGGAAGTTGCATATCAGTTGCAAGGGTATGAAGAAGTAAAAAAAAAAATTGTTCTTTCTACTCAGAACATCTACCACTAAGAAAATAAACAGGTAAATCACAGATTAGGGAAAATCTTCACAGCACTTGTATCTGGCAATGAACTCATTCAGCATATGTAGAGACTTCTGACAAGTTGGCAATGATGAAACAATTAGACAATGAAAAGACAAATAACTCAATTTAAAAATAAGCAAACGCTCAATAAATTCGGCATTGATGGAACGTACCTCAAAATAATAAGAGCTATTTATGACAAACCCACAGCTAATATCATACTGAATGGGCAAAAACTGGA
>NW_012114844.1:2908408-2971528 GCF_000951035.1 Colobus angolensis palliatus | reverse complement strand
TATCAGGCAAATGCATGTTAAAACAACCATGAGATATCATTTCACATTCACTAAAATTACTAGAATCAAAAATGATGACAACACCATGTATTGGCAAGGAAGTGGGACAATTAGAATGCTAACACATTGCTGGTGGAAATTTAAAACGGTACAATTAACTTGGGGAAACTGTTCAACAATTTCTTATCAAGTTGAATATTCACTAACCCTATGATTGAGCAATTTTCTCTCTAGGTATATATTCAGGAAAAATGAAAATATGTTCATAAAAGGATGTGTACAAGAATATGCATCACAGCTTTATTTTTAATGGATAAAACCTGAAAACAATTCTGTGGCCCAAAAAGAGATCAGATAGACAATGGAATGTATTTAGTAATTAAAAAAAAGAAGAAGAAGAAGAAACTAACTACCTAGAAAAGGACATTTGTGGAATGGTTGGCAAATTTGAATAAGGTCTGTAGATTATTTACTAGATACCAGTAGTATTGTTTCTGGTTTTGATAAGTTTACTATGGTTATGTGCCATGTTAACTTATAGATCTTTTGTCTATTATTTTTGCAACTTTTTATAAATCTGAAATTATTTCAAAGTAAGAATAAATAAACAGATATATGACAGTTAAACAACAACAACAAAAATTGTTCTGAGATGAGATGTTGCTATGTTGCCCAGGCTGGTCTCGAACTCCTGGGCTCAAAGAATTCTCCTGCCTCAGCCTCCTGAGTAGCTGGGACTAAAGGTATAGGCCATGATGCCTGGGTCCAAAAACCTTTATAATAATAAAATATTATTATTAGCTCAGGTGCACTGACTCACACCTGTTATCCTAGTGCTTTGAAAAGCTGAGGTAGATGGCTTGAGCCCAGGATTTCAAGGTTACTGTGAGCTGTGATCATGTCATTGCACGCCAGTGTGGGAGACAGAGTGAGACCCTGTCTCGAAGAAGAAGAAAGAGAAGGAGAAGGAGAAGAAAAAAAATGCTATGAACACTTTCTGTTTCTAAAATTAAAATCAGTGCCCAAACACATCCCATGCCAATCGCAGGTAAACACTTTAACCAGTTTCTGTCAACCCAATTGGCGTCTTCCTCAGGTGGCTACTGGTCCACAGGAAACATTAGGGGATGTACTCACCACCTCTGCATCATTTTCAGAAGCACTAGGTTCTTCGGATGCTCCTGTGCCACTATTTATAGGAGCAATCACTAAAGCACCTTATAAATCATCAGGAAATTAGATCTCTTATTTGCCAAGTGACTTGTTTAAGGTCATGTATCTAGTTAATGGCAAAGTTAAATCTTGATCATGCTCTTATTCCCAAGGTTGTGCCGCTATTTATATCGTTCAGCTGCCTCATCCTAGCCATCCTTCAGGGCTCCCAATCAGATGTCACTTACTCCATGAAGCTTTCCAGGATGCCCTTAGCAGAAAATGATGTCTTCTTTCTCTGAACCACAACAGGACCTGAATCACTCTTGTGGACTTTGTTGCTGCCTGCTTTGCTTGCACTGCTGATGTAAGGACATATCCTCCAAGTTCTCTTTGAGGAGGGTGCATTCATTAACTATGTTTGTGTAACAGCCAGGGTCACGATTGGGGTGAGGCAAGTGGGGGCCCTGGAGTACACAATTTAATGAGGAATTCACTCTCAGAGTCACACATGTACAGGGTTATTTGTCTCACCTTAGTTCTAACCCTGATAACATTTGATAGAAATAAAAGTCTACCATATTCTGTAATATAGTGTCCTGTGCTGTAAAAATCAGAACAGCTTTAGATGGGTGGGTCAACCTCCCAAGGTCAGCCAGCTAGCCGTTGATGACACAGGGATTCATATGCTCTTAGACTTCCAACTTCTAACATGGCATAGAGCACCATACTGGGTTCCCGGGGAAGACTAGAAGGTGAGGGAGACTAGAAAGATGGTGAGGTGGCTGGGTGCAGTGACTCACGCCTGTAATCCCGGCACTTTGGGAGGCTGAGGCGGGCAGATCACCTGAGGTCAAGAAATTGAGACCATCCTGGCCAACATGGTGAAACCCCGTCTCTATTAAAAATACAAAAATTAGCCAGGCATGGTGTCACGTGCCTGTAGTCCCAGCTACTCAGGAAGTTGAGGCAGGAGAATCGCTTGAACCCAAGATGCAGAGGTTGCAGTGAGCTGAGATCACGCCACTGCACTCCAACCTGGCGACAGAGTGAGACTCTGTCTCAAGAAAAAAAAAAAAAAAAAGAAAGATGGTGAGACATGAGACATGGGTGCCACCTCAAAATGCTCATGTAACAGAAGGAGCCCTGGACAGCAGCTACTAAGTTCCAAAGTTGATTGCAGATGACAGGCAAGCTGCCTTTGCCAAATTCCATTTTCTGCCATTTCCAAAACAGTGATTTATTAAATAAATCATGAAATAATTTAAAATTAGATAACAACATAAAAATAAATTGGATAGATAAAATGAGGCTATTTATCATTTTCTTTGTCTTAGGGTCTGAAGCACTTCCTTCCATTTGTATTCACAATTGAATGTGCTCATTGCTAGGCTGAGCTGGCCAGTAGATGAATGAGGCCAACCAGCCAGCTCCCAACATACTCCTCTGGGCCATCTAGGGGGTCCTGGTGCTCAGGCTCCATTCTAACCATCTGCCAAATCACTCCTTAGAGATGGGGAGTGGGGAATTGAGTTAGGCCTCTATTTGCAGTAATGGAAATAAGAACTGAGGATTCCACACGGGCACAAAGAGGGGAACCACAAACACTGGGGCCTATTCAAGAGTGGAGGGTGGGAGGAGGGAGAGGATCCAAAAAATTAACTATAACCAGTTACTAGGTTTAGTACCTGGGTGATGAAATAATCTGTACAACAAATGCCCACAACACAAATTTACCTGTATAACAAACCTGCACATGTATCCCTGAACCTAAAACAAAAATTAAAAGAATAAGAAAATTTAAAAAAAAAAAGAAGAAGAACTAAGGATTCCATGGACTTGTGGCTGAACTGTTCTTAGATTCCAAAGAAGCTTCTGAATCCAGGCCACTCTCTATGCCCCCAGGTGGATGCATGATCTGAAAGTCACTCTCCCTGGACTTGATATTGCTAAGAACAGCAGCCAAACCAGTTGAGTCAGTACGGAACAGCATCCAAGGATGACTCCTGTATTTATTCTACCAAGATAGGCCGAATCAGGAGCCTCCTTTAAGTTAGCTTGATCTGTCCCGAACTGCTGGCCTTCTTTATCTGTGCCTGTGACATCTTCCAACCAATCAGGAGACATATCCATAATGTATCCTGTCTCATAGCTTCTCTATAAAGATGGGTGAAATATGGTGTCTCACTCTTATTCCTCCCCTAACCTGACGGTCTCTGGGGTAATTGGAGCAAATGCAGCAAAAACTCATTGGTTAAAAAAAAAAAAAGAAGAAGAAGAAAGAAAAAAGAAAAAAAAAAAGACTTTCAAGTTGATAAGTCAATTTAAAGAAAGCAAGAAATTCTTAATCCTTTTTGGCTGATATGCAATCATCAAATCACGTTATCACAGATGAAGTTCCTTAGTGTTTCTTATGTTTAAACTGTCCTTAGTCTTCTCAAGAAGACTAAAGACAATTACACACTATATCATAATTAATTGCTGACAAACAAATAAACTAAGGACCTACTAAGCACCTACCCTGGATAAAGCACAGGGTTAGACATGGACGTAGGATAACAAAGAAGATACCAGCTCTCCTGAGAGCTCTGGATAAAGAACTCACTTGTGGTGAAATTAATAGAAAACCAAGTCCTGGGAGGGATGAGGCTGACGAAATGACAGACCTGTAGCACTGGGAGCTGGGCGCGAGGTTCGAGGAGGCCAGTCCACTGTGTCTAGTCCTTTCACTGTTTTGAACAGGTGGTTCATTCTGCTTGAAATGGTTTTTTCCCCGTTTTCCATCTAGTGAGCTACCTCTCATCCTTCTGGCCAGTTTTGGTCAATCAGAGGATAGCATTTGGGGCAGGTGCACCTTGAGAAGAATGGAACCCCACGTGTAGGATAGTTTGGCCAGCATTTACCCATTTCCCTTTCCCAAGGTTATCTGACAAAAAAAAAGAAAAAAAAAAAGCACTGGGTCTTTCAGTTTCACTGAATGCCCCTGACTTAAAGCTGTGTAAGGGAAGTCAAACTGCCTGCATGTGAGAATTAGGACCATCTCAAGACACATTCCTGAAATCTCAACTTTAAGCCTGACTGGTTAGAAGACACATCTTCGAATTTACACCTGTTCCTTATTATGTTCCTGATCGTTTCTCTCCCCAAAGTAACTGTAGTTTCCCCTAAGGGCGGCTCTGCCTGTGGCCCTGTGAATGAACATGTCTCTCCAGACCAAAGGAGTCATGGGGGCCTTTGTAATCACAACTTATGATTACTCACTTAAGTAGGCTTGATGCTGTGGATAGTGCTGTTTCTGAAAGGAGAGCTGACATGTGGAGAGAAATTTGAGGCTTTACTGTAACTTTCTGTAGCAGCTTTATTGCGATATAATTCACATACCATATAATTAAGTAGTTTAATTGTACAATTGTAAAATTAATTTAGTTTAAATTGTACAATTCAATGGTTTTAGTATGTTCACAGAGTTGTGCAACTATCACCACAAGCAATTTTAGATCACTTTCACCATCCTAAAAAGAAACACCATACCCATTAGCAGGCACTCCCCATTTTCCCCCAACCACCCTGCCCCAAACAAGACACTGCACTTTCTGTCTCTATAGATGTGCCTATTCCAGACATTTCATATCACTGAAATCATACAGTAGATGACCTTCTGTGTCTGTTTCTGTCACGTGGGATACTGCTTTCAAGGTTCATCCATGTCATAGCATACATCAGTACTTTATTTTTATGGCTATGTAATATTCCATTGTATGGATAGACAACATTTTGTCTTCATTCATCAGTTAATGGGCATTTGGACTGTTTCTAAATTTTGGCCATTTACATTCAACATATTTGGCTGTATGTTCAAGTTTTTCTGTGGATGTGTGTTTTCATAGCTCTTTATTTGCTGGATCACATGGCAGCTCTGTATTTAACATTTTGAGGAACCCCCAAACTGTTTTTGTAAAGTGGCTACATGATTTTCCATCACCACCAGCATTATATGAGGCCTCCAATTTCTGCCACATCCTCATTAACTCTTGTTATCGTCTGTGTTTTTTATTTTAGCCATACTAGTGGTTGGGAAGTGGTATCTCATTGTAGTTTTATTTGCGTTTCCCTAACGACTAGTGGGTTGAGCATCTTTTCATGTGCTTTTTGGCCATTTCTGTATCTTTTTGTTTGTTTGAGACAGGGATTCAGTCCCACTACCCAGGCTGGAGTGTAGTGGTGCAGTCTTGGCTCACTTCAACCTCTGCCTCTCAGGTTCAAGTGATTCAAGCCTCCTGAGTAGCTGGGATTACAGGCGCATGCCACCTCACCCAGCTAATTTTTGTATTTTTAGTGGAGACAGGGTTTCACCATGTTGGCCAGGCTGGTTTTGAACTCCTGACCTCAAGTGATCCGCCCACCTTGCCTCCCAAAGGGCTGGGATTACAGGTGTGAGCCACCATGCCTAGCCCATTGTTATATCTTATTTGGAGAAATGTCTGTTTAGATCCTTTGCCCATTTTAATTGGGTTATTTGTCTTTTTACTATTGAGTTGTAAGTGTTCTGAATACCAGCCCCTTATCAGGTTGCAAATATTTTCTTCCTTCCCATGGGTTCTCTTTTCACTCTCTTGATGACATCCTCCGAAACACAAAAATTTTTAATGTTGACAAGGTCCAATATATCTATTTTTTTCTTTTGCCACATTTGCTTTTTTTTTTTTTAGACGGCTCTTGCCCAGGCTGGAGTGCAGTGGTGCGATCTCAGCTCACTGCAACCTTTGACTTCCAGGTTCAAACAATTCTCCTGCCTCAGCCTCCCAGGCAGCTGGGATTACAGGCACCTGTCACCACGCCCAGCTAATTTTTGTTTTTAGTAGAGATGGGGGGGGTTTCACCATGTTGGCCAGGCTGGTCTCAAACTCCTGACCGCAGGTGATCCACCCACCTCGGCCTCCCAAAGTGCTGGTAATACAGGCATGCACCACTATGCCTGGTCCCCACATTTGCTTTTACTTTCATATTTAATAAACCATTTCCTAACCCAAGATCATGAAGATTTACTCCTATGTTTTCCTATAAGAGTTTTGTAATTCTAGCTTTGACATTTAGGTTTTTTATTCCTTTCAAGTTAATTCTTGCATATGCTGTGAGGCAGGGGTCCAGCTTCACTCTTTTGCATATGGATATTCAGTTGTCCCAGCATAGTTTGTTGAAAAGAATAATTTTTTCCACACTTAAGTATCTTAGTACCTTGGTCAAAAATCAATTGACCATAAATGTGAAGATTTATTTCTGAAGTCTCAATTCTATACCATTGACTTATATGTTTATCCCTGTGCTAATACCACACTAGTTTGATTACTACAGGTCTGTGGTGAGTTTTTTAATATTTATTTTTTATTTTTTCAGTAGAGATGAAGTCTTGCTATGTTGCCCAGGCTGGTCTCAAACTCCTGGGCTCAAGCAATCCTCCCACCTCGGCCTCCCAAAGTGTTGGGATTACAAGCGTGAGCATTGCGCCTAGTCTTGTGGTAAATTTTGAAGTTGAGAAGGCTGAGTTCTTCAATAATTTTTTTGGCTATTCTGGGTTCTTTGTATTTCTATATGAATTTTAGGATCCGTTTGTCAATTTCTGCAAAAATGGCAGCTGAAACCGTCATAAGGGTTACCCTTTTGTACTTGTTACATATCCTTGTTTTACTTCATTTCATTTCAATGACGGGATTTTGATTTATGGACACTTTGATCAAATTTACTCCATTGAACTAGAGACGTTGTTTGTTTCTGTGATGCCAACTGATACCTTAAAAGTCTATAAAGTGCTCTGAGAGCCAATGAGCCAAACAAGCCTGTCCTTCCCTTTAAGGTCTGAAGCAGTGACAAAAAAAAGTCCTCTTCTTTCCCCCATTCCAAATATTTTTATAAACCAGAAACCCTATGGTTATTGTAATCAACGTTTTGAGACCAGGCATGGATATAAGTCATCCCTTACATTAAATTGTATTTGTTTGGATGTGCTACCCATCTCTCTGTCTCTCTCTCTCTCGTTCTCTCTCTCTCTTTCCACCCTCCCCCCACACACAGAGAGAGAGAGAGAGAGAGAGAGAGACAGGCATTTCCAGTTTGTCTTGCACAGATTTTTAACTTTTAGATAAGTTCAATCACATCTAGAAAAGTGCTTTTTCTTTCATTTGATAATAGTTTTCATGAGAGGCCTGGCAAAGCTGATGCTCAGCTGTGGGGCTTCTTTTCAAAGAAAAAATTGGCTTCTAATAGTACATACATGATAATAAACAAGGTACATATATATGTGTGTGTGTGTGTGTATATATATACACTTTCTTTTTTTTTAGAGACAGGGTCTCACTTTGTTGCTCAGGCTGGAGTACAGTGGTGTGTTCATAGCTCACTGACAACTCAACTCCTGGGCTCAAGCAATCCTCCTGTCTCAGCCTCTTGGATAGCTGGGACTACAGGTGCATGCCACCATGCCTAGCCTAATTCAAAAAAAAATTTTTTGTAGAGATGATGTCTCCCCATCTTGCCCAGGCTGGTCTCAAACTCCTGGGTTGAAGGGATCCTCCTGCCTCAGACTCCCAAAGTGCTAGAACTACAGTCATGAGCCACCACAGCTGGCCAGAATAATATTATATAGACCAAATTTGCATATTCCAATTAGCATCGCCTAACTTCTCTCCCTCCAGCAAAAACATAGTAGAAGATGCCTTAGTCTGATTAAATTTAAATATTCACTTAGACCTCAGCTGTCTCTTGGTGTGTGAACAGCGAGTATATTTGGCCAGATGTGATGGCTCATGCCTGTAATCCCAGTACTTTGGGAGGCCAAGGCAAGAGGATTGCTTGAGCCAAGGAATTCAAGACCAGCCTGGGCAATATAGTGAGACCAACTCTATAAAAAACAAAAATAAAAAATAGCTAGTATATCCAATTACATCAGATAGAAGACCATTCTCACCTCCGTGTTCCAAAAATGGACTAACTTTGCTTTAAATAAATGAATTTCTTCCTCTTCATGAACTTTAAGTGGAGGCTTACTCTGTCAATCAGAATGCATACCTGAAATTCAGGTTTCACCATGTACTAAATGTATTTTTGTGAATTCATCCTTTGGGGACCAGACCTATGCTTTGTATATTCCATACATAGTAATCAGGTAAAATTAATCATACTTTGCTGAGCTTGCAAACTGTTATCTTTACAGGGTCCCTTGTGGTGCTGGAGAGCAGAGAACTGAGAAGTAGGAAAGTAAATGAAAGACAGCAATTTACACAAATGACGTTTCATAAGCTGTTGTATGAGGAAAACGTTAGTTACTACTATGATCGTGATGATTAGTATTATCAGAGTAGAAATCAGGAGACTTTGATTCTACTCTCTAGCAAAGTTCTGTCTTTGTTAGTTTTCTGATGTTGGAGGTCCTTGGCCAGATGTGATGGAAGCTGGGCTTTTGTCCTATGGCACCCAATGAGCAGAGCAGGATTTCTATTTTTATTATTATTTTTTCAACTTTTATTTTACATTCCAAGGTACATGTGCAGGATGTGCAGGTTTGTTACATAAGTATACATGTGTCATGGTGGTTTGCTGCACACATCGACCCATCATCTAGGTATTAAGCCCAGCATCCATGAGCTATTCTTCCTGATGCTCTCTCCTCACCCTAACCCCGACAGTCCCCAGTGGATGTTGTTCCCCATGATGTGTCCATGTGTTCTCATTATTCAACTCCCACTTATAAGTGAGAACATACCGTGTTTGGTTTTCTGTTCCTGTGTCAGTTTGCTGATAACAGCTTCCAGCTCTATTCATGTCCCTGCAAAGGACATGATCTTGTTCCTTTCCATGGCTGTACAGTATTCCATAGTGTACGTGGTATAGAGCAGGATTTCTAACCCACAAGAAGGGACTGAAAGAGGCTCTCTCTTTTCTGAGTTGAAGACCACAGGCCTCTCACATTGGGATTAATCTTTGGAGATTGACTCCAAACTCTCAGACTCTCCATCTCTTCCATCTCTTTCCCCTCCTGCCCTGCCACACTCTACCCACTGCAATCAGAAAGGCTGAGCCCACACACAAAGAACCTGAGCTTTGGAAATACAGTTGATTAATGGCAGGTGTGTCTCCCACGAGGCGAAAGTGGAGGAGACACAGTCATTGCTATCTTATGCAACACACTAGGGTTTCTGACGCGAGACACGCAGTAAGGTAACGAGTGAATAGTCCTAAATAGCCTCGGCTTGGAGTCATGGAAGAACACTACATGCGTCTGACTGTACAAAGAGATTTCCATGCTCAGTTCCCCAGGCTGCTAGACGTGAATTTTCTCTGTGCAGCTACTGAGAAGATGGAAGAACAGGTGTCCTCTTTGGTCAACTGAGGCTACCATAAGTGCACAGCCCATGGAGTCATTAAGGCCATCTAAAACTAAGTGGCCATATAAAAGTCATTAAGGCCATATAAAACTATATTCCTTGTTCACAATCCCACCACATACAGAAAGATAGGAAGAGGAGTCTAGTCCTTTCTACTTGTTCCCAAGTCCTCTTCCACCAAGGCAGATTATCATGGAAATATTGCAGGATCTGGAATGAGACACCTGGATTTAAGTCCCAGCTCTCCCACTTAGAGACCATGTGACTTTGACTGACTTTGATTGGCCCTTTGACTTTTTTGTTTTGTTTTGTTTTGTTTTTTTCTTTTTTTGAGACGGAGTCTTGCTCTGTGGCCAGGCCGTGCAGTGGTGCAATCTCGGCTCACGGCAACCTCCGCCTCCTGGGTTCAAGTGATTCTCCTGCCTCAGCCTCCCAAGTAGCTGGGATTACAGGCGCCTGCCATGGCGCCTGGCTAATTTTTGTGTTTTTTAGTAGAGACAGGGTTTCACCATCTTGGCTGGCCTCAAACTCCTGATCTCATAATCCACCCACCTCAGCCTCCCAAAGTGCTGGGATTACAGGTGTGAGCCACTGTGCCTGGCCCCTTTTGACTTTTCTAAGTCTTGGTCTCTCCATGTGTAAAATGGGGGTCCCCTGAACCACCAACCTCACAAGGTCTTGGTGAGAATCAAATGAGATAATGGTTGCAAAACCCCTTTGAACCAAAATGTACCATGTATGTGGTGACTTTTCTGCATTCCTCACTAGTTTGAGGTAATAAGCACATAGCTGTGACCACCAGAAAAAAAAAAAAAAAAAAGTCACCGCAAGTAGCAGTTTTCTCTCCTGGTGAGGACAGTTTAGTAAAGGCAACATCTCACTGTGAGGTACAGGTAAAGCTGAGCTCTAGATCTAAATATGAGTGTATCTGTGGCCACCAACACCCTTTTACAGAAAGAACAAGGCCAACATTTTATTCTCCCTATTGCAAGGCTGTTGACTGTCCCAGACACCAAAGGGCAAACTGTGACATGGTGGCCATGAGCATTCATCTCACAGATCTCCAACTATAAGGAGAACAACTGACCAAGGACTCTGGCTGCCTTTGAAATATATTATCATGTTTGTGCCCAGGTAAAGCTTCCCAAAGCCACTTCTAGCCATTGACTAAGCACAGCAGGGCTACTAAGGTGAGCCCTCCAACGGCTAATTGTAGCTCTAGGACTCCCCAACAGCTTTGCCAAATTTTTCTTTGACTGCATAGCAGTCTAGAGGCTTCTACCTATCTTTTCTTTCCACGGTCCTTTACTCAGTACACACATTCCTCATCCAAAGAAAGAGGCCTGTTCATAGTGCACACAGGGGGCCAACTTCATATGAATCATGTGGTGTGAATGGTATGGACTGAGGCCCCTTGACAACCACCTGTTCTGTAGCTCTGTGTTTCCATTGCCAAAGGAGACATCAATCAAGAAAAGGCAACAGGGAAGAAAATAAGGAGGAAAAGGGTTTTTTAGTTTTAAGGAATAACTATTTTTGAAAAATAGAACTTGAAGAAACATTAGTTGAGGAGTAATCCGAAGACTGCATTGACTGTCAGAGAAGCAGGGAGGCCCCTGTTCCTGAAAGTGCTGAGTCAGAGGATTGTGGCTATTTTGCAGGGATTTCATCACATGATATGCAGGGGGTGCTGAACTTGATAAATCTGTAAGATCTGTGACTTTAGAAGTCATTCAATTCAATACAAACATGAGTCTGGATAATTCCAGTACCTTAGAGTTGAAATGATCCTGAGTTCCTGCCTCTAAATGACAAATATATTTATATGAAAGTGACCAGTGGACATCAACTCTTACTTGCTCCTGTTCTAGACCTTGAAAGAAACTCCAGGTGGCCAGCTAGACCCCAGTGCCACCCTTCCCGGGACATTAGCACCCTCAGTGTGTGTGGGATCCAACACCAGCCTTCTTGATGAGGAGCACTGGGCACTGGGCTGCCTCCAGAGCTCTTGACTGCTCATGCCCCATGAGTACCCCCTGTGCTTGAGGACAAGGCTGTCACTTCCTAGCATCAGCAGAGGGTTGTCACAGAGCCAGGCACAGGAATACACCAGGGCAGCATGGCAATCCCATGTACACACAACCACAAAAGGCTGGTATCCCATCTCCACTGGGAATTGAGAAGATTCACTAGGTTCCTGGGACTCTGCTTGAGGGGAAATGGTAGGTAAGGAAGAGATCCCTGCTAACTTATCTCCATAGGAGAAGAGTAAACTTTGTCCTGGGTGGCTTGTTCTTGGCCACCTGCCATTTTAGGAAGATTCATCCACACTCCTCCAATTTCCCACCACCCTGCCCTCGGCCTGCTGTGGCTCAGCTCCAGCCTCCATCACTCCATGACTTTGTTCTCATCAAGATCACCAGTGACCTCCAGATTGCCAGATCCAGAGCCCACTTTTCCAGGCCTCATCATACTTGCCCTCCTGGCAGCATCCAGCAGTGTTGGCCACTCCCATCTGCCTCCTTACTGGGTTTCTCTCAAGCCTTCTTTTGTCTTTAATCCCTGCACATCACTCCTTCAACAAATATTTATTGAGCATTTACCATGGGCCAGCCACTGGCCTAGGCACTGGGAACACAGCAGTAAGAAAAAGCAGACATGATTCCAATCCTTATGGGATCTACACTCTAGCAGAAAAGTCGTATGTTTTTCAAATAACCACACACACAAATGCCGAATGGCGCTCAGACTCTGTGACATAGGTAAAACACTAAAACTTCTGCAGAGAATTGAGCAGGTACAAGAAGAGGAAAGAAAAAAGTTAGGATTTTTAGCTTTTAAAAAAATCACTACATATACATAGAGAAGGTACAATAAATTTTATGCCTGTTCATGATAATCTGTGTACTAAGATACATAGCTTTAACAACCCAAGTTCACTCACAGTTCAGTCTGACTTCCACAAACTAATTTCATACTACTGTATATATAGAACAAGACAAATATTCCAATCCTTTATTGAAAAGCTATGCTAAACTTTACATATGTTATTTAAGTAGTGCTAGGTTTTATATAAATAGCCTTTTCTAATCCTTTCAACAACCCATAGGAAAGTATAATTATCTCCATTTTACAGATGAGAAAACTGAAATTCAGAGAGTTTACCAAGCTGGCACATGGCAGGCTCTGAATATAGACCCAGAACTTCCTTTTGACCAAAAAAACTGGAATATCCAATCTTGCATATGCAAATGAAGCTTGCTCCATTCAAATATGTGCTCTAGAGACCACAAAATAGTCTTTCCCCAGAAACAGCTTTGACAACCTGAAGTACAATCTTCTGAATGTTCTCATTGCAGTCAAAGCTTTGTCCTCAAAGAATGGAGTTTATTTTCAACAGTCATTTGGAGCGTAGGCTGATTGCATTGGGAGGGGGAGGTCAGAGTGAGTCATAGAGCACACCTGTCCTCTCATCTGCCAGCCATCCTCTGTGATGGAATGGGCTCTCCCTAGCCCAGCCACAAGTACCTCTTCTGACTCTTGAGTTCAAGGTGGCCACTCATGCTACCTCATGCTTCTGTCCAATGTGTCTGGCCCCAAAAGTGGATATATGATCCAAGTAAGGCAAATCAGAAAACCTCTGTTAGATTTAGCATATCAATGTTGGAAAAAAAAGGTGTCTCTTCTTTTTGGGTTGTGTATCAATTTCCCATTGCTGCTATGACAAATTCCAACAAACTTCATGGCTTGAAACAACTTGAATTTATTCTCTTATAGTTCCGGAGGCCAGAAATGTGAAATCAGTTTCAGCGGGCTAAATTCAAGGTGTCAGTAGGGCTGGTTCCTTCTAAAGGCTCTGGAGGAGGATCTTTTTCCTCACTTTTTCTAGCTTCTAGAGGCTTCCCACATTCTTCGGATTGTGGCCCCTTATTCCATCTTCAAAGGGCATTACTCCAAGTTCTGCTTCACTGTCCCCTCTCCTTTTTCCACCTTCAACTTTCTTTTCTTTTTTTTTTTTTTTTTTTTTTTTTGAGACAGAGTCTCGCTCTTTCATCCAGGCTGGAGTGCAATGGCATGATCTCAGCTCACTGCAACCTCTGCCTCCCGGGTTTAAGCAATTCTCCTGTCTCCACCTCCCAAGTAGTTGGGACTATAGGTGTACACCACCATGCCCAAATATTTTCTTTCACATTTTAGTAGAGACTGGGTTTCATTGTGTTGCCCAGGCTGGTCTTGAACTCCTGAGCTCAGGCAATCCACCCACCTCAGCCTCCCAAAGTGCTAGGATTTCAGTAGTGTACCACCGCACACAGCCAACTTTCTTACCTACCTCTTATAAGGACCACATCGGACCCACCCAGCTGATAATCCAGGATAATATTTCCATCTCAAGATCCTTAATCACATCTGCAAAGTTTATTTTGCCAGGTAATGGAACATAGTCACAGGTGTCAGAGATTAGGACATGGACATCTTTTGGAGGCCATTATTCTGGCTAACATAGACTGCAGGTTTTGGGGCTGCCATTGACTGTGATAGCCATGTTAAGAAGGCTTGACTGTAGGGTATGTGGTGACTAGAAAGAAAAAAAATAATGAGAGAGAGGGAGAGTGCAAGAGAGAGAGAGAGACAACAGCACCTTTGAACTTCTAGCTTCCAGTTGTCCCCGAGAGAACAACAGAGTGGGAATTCTGGGCTGCAACAGGGAGAAAGCCTGGCTAAGAGATGGAGAGAGATATGTTTATGGCCTTTAACCCAGCTTTGCCCACAGCCAATTGCACTCTCAGATATCCAGTTGCATTTTGTCACGAGGAATTAAAAGTGAAAAAGTACCGTGCTTTAGTCAAGAGGGAGGTGTGACTACTAAGAATAGATACTGATTTTCTTTTAGTGAAAAGTAACTGACCCTAAAGCTGCTCCTCAAAGACAAGTACTAGGGTGAGCAATAAAATAAGTACATAGGTTTTGGGAAAGGCATCTGGCATCTCCAGATAACTGTAAGAAAACAGTGCTCATCTCGAAAAGTATGTATACTTGTAATTTTTCAAATAATTTAATGTTTTATAGAACAGACACTCATTGTTTCTTCTCCTACCCTTTAATTCATCCTTAGAAAATGCATCCATGATTTATTCTCAAAGAACCACACAATAAGATCACTGTTGATTGGGTCAGGGGCTGATACCCAACCTAACCTGAACCAGTTTAATTCTCTCCAGGCATTTGAAATTGGAACTCAGAGCTACTAGTTATAATTAAATGATGCTTACCCAGAAAGTCAGAGAAAGGTGGCCTCTACAGAAAGGAACCATGTGAATACACAGAGAAACAAAGGCGGGAGGCCAAGGAGAGAGAAAGAGAAAGCAAGCAAATATTTAAATAATAATAATAACACTAATAACATTTAGGAAATCTGGGTGAAGTGTATCTTGGAATTCTTGGTATTATTCATGCAACTTTTCTCTAAGTCTGAAATTACGTTTGTTTGTTTATTTATTTATTTATTTTGAGACAAAAGTCTCACTCTGTCGCCCAGGCTGGAGTTCAGTGGTATAATCTCAGCTCACTTCAACCCCTACCTTTCGGTTTCAAGTGATTCTCCTGCCTCAGCCTCCTGAGTAGCTGGGATTACAGGAGCATGCCACCACACCTGGCTAATTTTTGTATTTTTAGTATAGATGGAGTTTCACCATGTTGGCCAGGCTAGTCTTGAACTCCTGACCTCAAGTGATCTGCCTCCCAAAGTGCTGCAATTATAGGCATGAGCCACCACACCCAGCCTAAAATTTTTAAAGTTTCAATAAATAATGTAAACAATATAAACACTCCAAGTAAAAGACATTGTTAAGAAAATTAAAAGATGAGCACAGACTAGAAAATATTTTCAAAACATGTATCTAATAAAGAACTTACATCCAAAATATATAAATAACTCATCTAAATAATAAAGAGATTAACTCCAACTTTAAAAGTGGACAATTCAAACAGTTGCTTCACCAAAGAAGATAAACAAAAAAAGATGCTCAATATCTTTATTCATTAGAAATATGTAAATTAAAACCACCTTGAGATACACTTACATGCTCACTAGAATGGCTAAAATTAAAGACTGATAATACCAAGAGTTGTCAAGGATGTGGGACAACTGAAACTGTCATACATGATGGTGGGAATACAAAACGGTACAGCCATTTTGTAAAAGTTTTATAGTTTCTTATAAAATGGGACATGCACTTACTCTACAGCCCAGAATATAGGTATTTACCCATGAGATAAGGAAACCTAAGTTCACACATAGGCATGCGCTTTATTCAGAAATGAAACCCAAATATGTATCAACTGCTGAACAGATAAATTGTGGTGTACCTATACAACAGAATACTACTCAGCAATAAAAAGGAAGAACTACTAATACATGTGAGAGCATGAACAGCTCTCAAAAGTATTATACAAAGTGAAAGAAGTCAGACACCAACAGATACTGTAGAGTCCATTTCTATGAAATCTTCACAAAGCAAAACAGTGACAGAAAGCAGATCAGTGATACCAGCGGCCCAGGTGTTGGGAGGGGACTGGCTGCAAAGGAGCTCACGGGGGTGATGAAATGATCTCTTTCACGATTGTGGTGGTCATTACACAACTGTGTACCTTTGTCAAAGCACATCAAATTACAGTTTTTGAACTGATACATTTTAGAGTATGAAACTGATATTTAAAGTTGACTTTTAAAAATTCTCTTCTCCCTCAAAGAATACATCAGGCCTCCAAAATAAGAAGCTAGTCTTTCACCAGCCTTTTGAGAGAAGGAAGGAGAAAACACCTAATTTCTCTACCAGGTCATCCTGCCTCACTTATAAAGCATCTCCCTTTACTTTCATAAGTACATTGATTTCTCTTACTTGCAACCAAAAGAGCCCTAAGATATTTCTGATGGAAAGAAAATTAAGTTTCTTAACTAACTCAGGGAGTCCAAACTACCTAGAAACATAATGTCATAAAATCTTCTAATATTGTATGCAGATGGCTTTATCCCTTCTGGAATGCTAATTTTCAGCTTCCTGTCTTCCTAACATCACTCCAGGCATGTTCAGTGCAGTTCACCACCCGACTTGTACAACATCTATTCCAGGACTAAACTCATCATCCTGGTGGAATGGTCTCAACGTTCATTATTCTTAGGGATGGAACAATTTAAAGTTCAATTATCTGCAATTGCTCTGTTGAAGGAATAATCTCCATATAGATGAAGGCAGCCCAGTGCCACCCTTGCTTGGACTATAGCATTCTCAAAGCTCTGTGTTTCCAGCAAAGGGGGAAATGGCAGAGCCCCAGGTCCCATCTAACTCCCAAGGACTCCTGAGCCAGTAGCTCTTGCCTCCTAGTCCTTGGGCCCCTGTGACAGCTCCATGGAAAATACAACTTCCTTCCAGTTATGAGCCCTTGTTGTACATGCTGAGAACAACAGCACTGCCAGGCAGCAAGTGTCGCACAGGGACTACCCTTGGCCACAGCATAATGGCTCATCATGGCATTACAATTCCATCTGATGCTGGGAGTTTCATCCAAGACCAGCAGCCAAATATTTAAGGGTTTGTATCACGACAAATATAATTATGAGACAGAAAGGGCCTATTAGTTCTACTATGCAATTTTAAATCTCAAACTGTCAAAAAAAATACACATACACACACACACACACACACAAAACCCTCTTCATCTTCTCATTTGAGAAGGCTGTCATCATTCCAGGGTCCCTAACAGCTCCCTCAATGGCTGGTTAAGCGCCGCTTCTTAGCTGACAAGACCTTATTTCACGTTGGTTCAGGTTAGATGCAGGAGGCTCGGCCAGATGACCTGAGGAAGTTCTTGGATTCCATAAGCTCAAGTGTGGGATGCTGGATAGAAGAACATGCCTTCCTTATTTGTTTTTAATTAGGAAATTGAAATTGCCACTAACAGGTTTCTGCACATGTGGGTCCAAGTGTGCACACACTGGCATTTGTGTGAATGCATGAGTCTCCAGGGACATGTGTGTGGCCGTCCATGACCGATTATCCAAATGCTCTTCTCTAAGTGTAGAGTGTCTCAGGGCATGAGGACACCCTTCACAGCCTAGGCCTCCCTGCCAGCTCTGTCTCCACACTCTTATCCACTCAGTGCTGCATATGCACAGCCTTATGGGTCCTGGTGATGGAAAGGAAAGTGACCTGGGCAGCAGGCCAGTCCTCCAGCACTAGGTCAGCACTAGGCAAATTGATTTACCTCTCTGATGTATCCCTATTTCTCTCTCTGCAAAATAAAGACAAGAATATTTAATCCCTAGGGTTCACGGGAGGATGTGATGAGCAAACACGTGCAGAAGCATGTTGTCAGCATGTTTATTGTGTAGTCATAATAATAATGGAATAGGAGAGTATGATGCAGCAACAGTGCTTGTCTTAGTTTGCATTCTTACACAAGTAGACTCTGTGATAAGGATTCAAGGTCAAGTAGTTTGTTTGGGGTGGGTAGTCGGAAGGAGACTGAGAAGAGAAGTCAGCCAGTAAAGGGCCTTGCCAAACCAGCCACCTTTATGGGTGACAGGAGCTTATCCCACAGGAACACTGTGGACAGTGGTATGGAATACACTCCTCAATGTTACCCTTGCCTGAGGGAAATGATGGAGTTGCACAGCAACTCTGCCCCAGCCAGGATCTGGTGGACGGTTAGTTTCTTGGCACTTGCAGTCTGCTGTACAGAAGGTCCAAGAGCTGCAGACCCTAGTATTTGGAATGTGGCCAGTTCCTGCTGAACCCCAGAGCAGAGGACCAGGAGCACAGGCTTGGCAGCAGCTGCTTCAAGTTGGATCGTTGACACTGCAGAGCCATGTTTCACAAGCAAGGAACTAAACTTGGGGCAGACTTGGATTCCAAAACAAGAAGTGCAAAAAGGGCAATTTCAGGAGGAAGATGAGCCAAAAAGGGAGATCTTTCAGGCCTCATGGCATTTGTGCCTCTTCACAAAAATAATTATTTTTCTGCTCTATGTAAACCTTGAACTAAGTGCTGCAGATACAATGCTGACCAAGACAGAATCTCCCCTGCCCTCCTGGAGTTCTAGTGGGAATGCCTGCCTTAAACCATCACAAAAGCAAATAAGCAATTACAAATAGTAATGAATGATAAGTACATGCGAGTGTAAGTTGAATTGTGGATGAGGGTGAGGGGATGTCAGGGAAGACATCTCTGAGTGACATTTGAGCTCAGACCTGAAGGATGAGTAGGGGTGGTGAGGTGAAGGGGAGGGAAATTCCAAGCAGATGGCTTAGCATGTGCAAGGGCCCAGAAGCAAGAATGAGCTTGGCACTCCCCCTGCACTGGTGAAGGGAGCTGGAGCCTGGTGAGAGGGAAGGAAGGGAAATGAGGCTGGAGAAGTCGGGAGGGGTCAAACCAGACAGCCTAGAGGCATGAGAAAGACAGTGAATTTTATCCTAAGTGCTGAGGGGCCAATGAAGCATTTAAAGCAAGGGAGTGACCTGATCAAACTCAAATCTGAGAGAGCACCTTTGTGGAAACAGGATCCCTGGAGCAGCTCTGATCATCAAATGCTCTCTGAGCCCAGCTTCATGTGGAGTGTTGGGGGTGACCATACTCCGGGAGTTCTGGTTGGCATAGTGCATGGTAGACATGCTGAATTCTATAAGAGAGGTCCAAAGAAAAAGGCTCAGTGGAGTTGAGGAGGGGGATCCAAAGAGCCCTGTGGGGGGAAATGGCATCTGAGCCAGGGTGAGAGTGTGGGTGATGCTGGACCTGAGTGTTGGTGTGGAGAGGGTATTCCAGGCAGAGGCGCCAGAGTGAATAAAGGTGAAGCTGACCACGCAGTTGTCCTCTCTGCTCCCCCAGGCGGTGGAGCAGGTAGGAGGTAGCCTGAAGGGGCACAGTTCCTCCACTCATTTGGCCACCATTTTCAGCTTCTTCACTGCCAGCGCAGGTCCCAGTGATGGCTTAAACAGCTGGACTGGCTGCTCTGATCCCTGTAGGGCATATGGTCACTCAGGCTGGGCTGGAGATCCAAGATACCTGAGAGACAGCAGGAAGCCACCCAAGGGCATAGTTGGGCATTGGTTGGGGAGGCTGAGTGGTGGGGTCATTTACCTTCTAAGTCAAACTCACCCTAGCCACAGTCAAACCCAATGCAACAAGCAAAAAAACGACAACTCGTTTTCTGTTGGAGAATTTCAGCGAACCTCTGTGTGTGTGTGTGTGTGAGCATGTATGCACGTATGTGTGTCATTGTGACTACGCATTTGGAGGGGTTTGTGAATGTGCTCCCATGTCAATGTGCATGCAAATGACAACAGCTCACGTTCACTGAGCTAACCACATGCTCTATGTTCTCACCTGAATCCCTCTATTTAATCTCCACCTTATTAGAAGAGAACATTGTTGTCCCCACTTACAGATGAGGAAACTGCATGTTATATTAGCTTTCAAAGTGGGGTGTGAGCTAGACTCCTATGTGCCAAATGACTTTTTGCTCCTAGAATTCTAAATCATGAATCAACTCTTAGCAGGAAAGAGATTTTCACCTTTCCTCAAGGTCATGTGGCAGAGATAAGAACCCACTTCTTTCCTGTAAAGCCCTTCAAAACACTGGCTCTGAAATAAAAAGCATAACATTTTCTAATGCAGTCTATTATCAGACAACTGCCACAAATATTAGGAAGATGCACACAGTCCACTCCAGAGAAAGAAAAGTACTCTGGTACAACACAGCATTAAATGGCACGTCTCCTGACTCCTCTGTTTTCTAATAAAGGAGGCGATGACTCTGATCTCTGAAGACATCTGTTCTAAACCCACCACGTGACTTACCTCTTAAAAAAACAAACAAATAGCATTTAATTTGCTTGTAAAGAATATCGTTTTTAGGTTTCCAATGTATTAAAAAATTGTAGGTAAAACCATTCAAATCATCTTGGCTTTCCAATCTCTTAAATCATTTCAGCTTTAGGTCTGGCATTTGACAACCCAAACTGACTTATAAAGTGCTCATGTTAATTAGCATGGAGGAATTGTGTATCCGTGTGTGTGTGTGTGTGTGTGTCTGAGTGTTTGTATGTGTGTCTGTGCGTGTGTATGTGAAGTTACTGGCATTCCCTTTGTGCTGACTCCAAATAAAGCCCTGAAAGGCTTTGGAAGTCTTCCCTGCCCCTTACCCTTTTCCCTTCTTTCCTGAGAATTCTTGAAGCCTTCAGAGCAGGTCCTGGCACACAGCAAGCACCAGGAAGTGTCAGCTACTGGTCTAATGACTGTGATGGTCGGCACCATCACCACCACACCCTTTGTTCCTGTTCCTACTGGGAAACCTGCATCCCCTCAGCCCACAGTAGGAAAGAGCCTCCCATGGCCCTGCACACCCTGTATTTTATCCTAGAAGCCAGCAGAGTCCCTTCTCACCATGGCCTCCTGCATCTCTCCACATCCACCTTGGCCTTCCCTGACTCCCTCAAATTTGCTTCTCCCTCCCACGATAGACCCTGCACCCTCTGTTCCCAGCCTGCACACCCTTCCTCCTCTCTTCTCCCAGTTAACTCTGGCTCATCCTTCAGATGGCTGCATCAGCATCATCTCCCCAGGAAGCCTGCTTCCATCTCCCCAACTTAGTCCACTCCCGCTATAACAGACCTTCATCACACCATGTCCTGCTCCTTCAGAGTGTGTGTCACAGGGAAAGTTCACACTTGTCTGGTGATGACCTGCCCCTCTCCAGAGCATCGCCCCTGTTAGACTGAAATTCCAACAAGGCAGAGCCATGGAGCCCCAGAGCTGAGCACAGCTGATCTGGAATGTAATCGGCACTCAGTAACATTAGTTGCATGATTTTACAGAAAGGGTTTTGAAGTAACAGTGCAAGAAGGAAGGGACTAGAAGAAGAGTGACAGTGAAGGGAGAGAGAACAAGGCCAGATGCTTGCATTGGCTCTCCTTCATCCACCCTCTAGGCCTCTCCACCCCTCAGCCTGCCTCCTGTCCCAGCCAGGAGATGCACATCCGTACTGGGAGCTTCAGAGCCCATCTGGCTGCAGCACGGTCACTTTGCTCTGAGCTCTAAGGACGCACCTGGTACATCTCCAGTGACAAAGTGATTCCAAATAATACCCAGGCCCTGTGTCCAACCCTCCTCTCTCCGCTCCCTGCCCTGAAGGGGAGTCTCATCACATTCCAGTGCCATCTGCTTGGGCACAGTATGCCAGGCCCTGGCTGAGGGCCCCTGCTGGCAGCAGGGGTTCCTGGGCCACCACGGAACTAGCACCCATAGGAGGCAGGCAGTGTCCAGACACATGATCTGGGTCAGGCACACAGTGCCAGCTGCTGAGTCTCACAGAGGACAAGGGGGGCGAGATGGAAGTCTGCGGGTGGCACAATGGTAGAACAGCCAGCTCTAGGTGAATCTGCCCTAAATTCAAAACTGTCACACAGCAATGAAGGATGGCATCCTGCTGGCAAAGGTGTGCCCTGAATCCAAAGGGTCAAATCAAGGAAGGAATCCAGGAATGGCAAGGTGGGGAGTCTGGCTGAGCATCCTAAGGCCCAGCTTGGCTGGAGAAAAGTGGCCTTATTGTGGTCCTCATGTACCCACTGGGGACAGGCTCACAGGTCCCACTAGCACAAGGGGACACAGGGGACATCATTCAGACAAGGATAGTGGTCACCAACAACGAATCCAGGGTGTGTGAGTCCACAGCACTGCCCACTGCAGCAAGGTCCTTGGTGTTAGGATGAGGCTGCTGCCATCTGCTCTGCTCCGGGCTCACTGGCGGCCACTCCTTGGGTGCAGGAGTTGAGCTGGAATTCGCACCTCCCAGATGTGGGTGCAAATTCCAGCTCAACCCTAACCAGTAACCTTTACTGTATGACCTCAGGTCAGTCAATGAACTCCTCTGAGCCTCCACATTCATAAAATGGGAACTATAAATCAGCCTCAGGTGGTGGAGAGGAAGAGTTGTTTAGTCAAAGCCTACTATGTGCCCAGTGGTGAGGAAGGCTCTGGAGATATCACTGTAAGCAACACCAGGCATGGCACCTGCACTGGTGGGGCATACAGCCTAATGACAAAGATGGATGTTAAGCATCTCATCCTGTAAATAAACGTTTCATCACAAACTGCAATAAACTGTAAGAATAAAAAGCACCAGATGCTGGAAAGTGTTTAACAGGAGGCCTTGACCTAGTATAGGAAAAGGAGGTACCAGCAGTCTTCCTGGAGGAAGTGACAAGTAAGCAGAGTTCTGATAGAGGGCGGGGGTCACCCACTGTGTCTGAGGGCGAAGGGGCCGGGGAGCATTCTAGGAGAGCAAGGAACACATGCAGCAGTTTCTGGATGGACTGAGATGAGAGAAGGCCACAGAATGCAGCCAGCAAGGCAGAAAGCAGCAGAGGATCCCAGAGGGCACTGCCAACTTGACAGGACTTGGTGACGAGCATCCCAGGGCTGGCTTAGCAGCCACCAGAATGACAGCACCCAGAATTACCCACAAAAGAGCATCCTAGTTAGAAACCAGGCCCAGCAACTGACCCTTCCCGGGATGCTTTCTAGGTTATTCAGATGTTCCTTTGTGAGCATAGAGCAGCCTTAGTTCCAAAATCTTGATCCCTTTACCCCCAAATCAGGCCTTCATCCCAGAATGCCTCTCTACTATTTCTCCCGGGAAGCCCAGCACATGATTCTCAGGAAAATGGGGTTCTGGGGAGCCTGTGTCAAGATGCCAGGATTCTCAGAGTAAGTGTGCAGTGAAGGGAGGCACCTGGTCCACCTGTCCACCCCATGGGATAAGCACAGTATTCATATGTAGATATCTCTTTGTCAAAAGACCAGCAGGGATCTCGCTCTCTTTTTTTTTTTTTTTTTTTTTGTTCATGGAATGCTTCACAAATTTGCATGTCATCCTTGCAAAGGGGCCATGCTCATCTCCGTATCGGTACAATTTTGGTATCTGTGCTGTCGAAGCAAGTATGGAACTCATTATTCAATCCTTAATCTCCTCCTTCAAGACCCCTTTTTTTTTGAGCCACTGCCCATGAACTCCAAAGGTACAGCTTCATAAAAAGGTAAACACAATACAGTGGTTTCCCATCTCTCACCTACTCTAAACCTCTGCATCTTCAGTCTCTCCCTCTGTCTGCGTCACCTCTTTTAGAGTGCATAATCAAGCAAAAAAACCTGAAAAATCCCTTCTAATCAATAATTCAAAATGTTGGTCTCCTGAGACTTTTTTTCATTACAATTGTCCAGGTCAGGCATTCATGAATTCTCCAGGATAGAGCTCCCTCCTGGGACACCAAAGTAGAATTTATGTTGTTTTGGGGTAATTACGTGTTTTTTAATTATCCATCTTTTTCTTTTCCTAAACAGCCAGAAAGAATTGTTTATAAATAAAGAAAAATGTTATGGTCTCACAAGTTGGGCATTTGTAAAGAAGGAGATTCAAATGAGTATACAAATTAGAGTAACAGGAAACATTTTAGGTATTTGCTGAGTCAAGAAAGACGCATTTAGAAAGAGGTGAAAATAGTTCAAGCACCGTTTAAAAACTGCTGACATGACATTTCAGCTTTATAATGAGCACCACTGAGGCATCAGTGGCCTTGCTCTCTATTTTTTTCTTTTTTTTTCTTTTTTTTGAGACAAAGTCTCCCTCTGTCATTCAGACTGGTGTGCAGTGGTGCGATCTCAGCTCACTGCAAGCTCCGCCTCCCCAGTTCATGCCATTCTCCTCCTTCAGCCTCCCGAGTAGCAGGGGACACAGGCGCCTGCCACCATGCCTGGCTAATTTTTTTTTTTTTTTTTTTTTTTTTTTTTTCACCCTATTAGCCAGGATGGTCTCGATCTCCTGACCTCATGATCTGCCTGCCTCAGCCTCCCAAATTGCTGGGATTATGGGATTACAGGCGTGAGCCACCGCACCCAGCCTTTTTTTTTTAAGGTGGAATCTCACTCTGTCACCCAGGCTGGAGTGCAGTGGTGCGATCTCAGCTCACTGCAACCTCCGCCTCCCAGGTTCAGGTGATTCTCCTGCCTCGGCCTTGCAAGTAGCTGGAACTACAGGCGTGTGCCGCCACACCCAGTTAACTTTTTTATTTTTAGTAGAGATGGGTTTTCACAATGTTGGCCAGGCTGGTCTCAAATTGACCTCAGGTGATCCATCCGCTTTGGCCTCCCAAAGTGCTGGGATTACAGGCATGACCCACCACCGCCGACCCTTACTCTTTCTTATGCTCTGCTTCCTCCTCTCCTGAACCCCCAGCCCATTACTCTTTCTTCCTAGCTGCAGCAGACACTGCTAGTGACTTAGCTAATACCCATTCTCTCCTTCTCTCCATATTCTATTCCAACAATAGGACTCTGATTTTGTTCAGCATGGCAATATGCTCAATTAAAAATACCTCTCCAGTTCCTCTGCAGCTAGACTAGGTGAACCCATCCAGCAAATGAGATGCAAACAGAAGTTTACTGTGTGAGAACTTAGGAAAACAAAACCGACTCAGCTGGCATGGTCTGTGCCTTTGCCTTTCTATCTTCTTTCTGCCTGGAATGTGAAAGTGAAGGCTGGAAGAACAGCAGCCATTTTGCAACCATGAAGATAAAACTCACACATTAAGAATGGCAAAGCAGAGAGCCAAATGAAACCTGGACAATTGGACTTTTGGTTTTTCCTTTAAGAAACTGAACCAGTCCTGAACAGGCTTCTTTAGTATTCTTGTTACATGTGAAAAACCAACTTTTGTGTGATTACACCACAGTTAGATGAGTTTTCTGTCATATGCAACCAATGCAAGCCCTAAATGACATACATTTCTATATATCAGGACACTCACAGAGCCAACTATCATCCCAACTATCATCCCAATTTGCATAAGCATCCCTCTTTTGGACCCAACAATTTTGCTGACCCTCTGTTCCAGAAAGAGGCTTTAGCAAGGCCTAATATGGAACCTCATGGAAAACTGTCCTCCACCCACTTAAAACAGGAAAGGACAATGGGCACTTCTGCAGGTTCCATCAACCTGCAGACAGGGAATGCATAATTGAATGATACAGTTTCTGAAAGCAGTAACCTCAGTGACTACAATGAAAACCGTCCATGATTGTTCAAGCTCACCTCACACTTGCTGGAGCCCCAGCTCCTCAAATTCCTTCTGCACCAGCACAGCATCTAGGTGACCCAAGCTACCTGAATTCACCTGGCCTCATAGCTCCCCTGACACAAGTGGCCACCCCATCCTTCTTGAAGCAGCTTCTTCTCTGGGCTTCTACAGGACCACTCTCCCGCTTCCCCATACTGCAATGGCTTTTCTCTCCCTCTTCTTCCCCACCTCTATTTGGTTGATTTCCACAGGACCCACTCTGGGTGCTCTCCTTTAACTCTCTCAGTGGCCTCCTCCAGGCCCTGCACAGTCACTTATGTGCTGGTGACATGAACATTAACCTCTAACCCTACCTTTCTTTAGAACTCCAGCCTCTGACATCCAACTGTCTATCTGACACCTCCACTGGGATGTCTCACAAGAATCTCAAGCCCAGTATGTCAAAACTTAAATTTGTATTTCATGTAAGTCAAAACCTCAATGAGGCACCATTTCACACCCATTAAAATGACTATTATTTAAAAATGAATGTTGACAAGGGTATAAAAAATTGCAACACTTGTGCACTGTTGCTGGGAATATAAATAGTGTAGTTGCTATGGAAACAATATGGTTTCTCAAAAAGTTAAACACACAATTCTCCTATAGTCCAGGAATTCTACTTCTGAAAAGTGAAAGCAGGAACTTCAGCCCTTATTTGTACATCAATGTCTATAGCAGCACTATTCACAATGGTCAATAAGTGGAAGCAACCCAAGTGTTCATTGAGAGATGAGTAGATAAATGAAATGTGGTATATCTATACAATGGAATATTACTCAGCCTTGAAAAGGAAGGAAATTCTGACACATGCTATAACATGGAAGAATCCTGAAGATATAATGCTAAGTGAAATAAGTCAATCACAAAAAGATAAATACTGTATGATTCCACTCATACAAGGTCCTAGAGTAGTCAAATTCATAGAAACAGAAAATGGCATAGTGGTTGCCAAGGGCAGGAGGGGGGTCAGAGAATGAAGAGTTACTGATTAATGGTCACATAGTTTCAGAGTGAGATGATGGAAAAATTATGGAGATGGGTGATGGTGATGACTGTACAATAATGTGAACGTACTTAATGTCACTGAACTGTATACTTTAAAATGGTTAGGATGATAAATTTTATGTTATATATGTTTTACTACAATAAAAAATTCATTTCACCCTCTCTTTCTGCCAATCTTCTCTAGTACATACAGAGCAGAGGCACCCACCTGCCCCAAATCTGACAGTCATCCTTGACTCCTCCTTTTCCATTTTCCTCTACAATCAAACCCTCAGCAAGCACTAACAATACTACCTTCAAAATATATCTTCAGTATCCACCCACTTATTTTCACAACAATCACTTGACCCAAGGTGCCCTCATGTCTTACTGGGATGACTGCAAGGGCCTCTTGCCTTATCTCCTCACATCCTCTCCTGCCCTCCTACCAATCACTCTCCACCAGCAACCAAAGCAGCCACTTCCCTACTTAACACCTTTCCATGGCTGTCCAATGTACCCAATGCATAAAATCCTAACCATTTAGCCCTGCAGCCTTGCATAATCCATCCTGTGACTCTCTCTCCAAGTTTACACCACATTTTCCATGGCTCACTCTTCTCCACCCAAACTGGACTGGAAAAAACCAGGGCCTTTATCAGCTGTTCCCTGCCTCGGATGTGCTTCCCACTGGTCCTAGCATAAATCTACTTTTCTTATTTTTCAGGTCTCATCTTAAAAGTCATTTTCTCAGAGAGGCTTTCTATGGCCCCCTAACTAAAGTAGGTCCCTCTGTTACTTTTGATCATAGCATCCATTTGTAACTCTGTGTCTGTTGATTTGCGTAATGTCTATCTCCACTGCTAGACTGGGAACTCCAGAAAGGGAGCAACAACCTTTGTCTTGCTGACCATTGCATTCCAGCCAGTGCCAGGCACCACAGTAGTAAGTGTTTGCTAACTGAATAAAAATATGGAGACTGCTAAATTCTAGTATTTCCATCGGGGCCAGCAGCTTCTAACCAGGGACAAAGTGGCTTATCTCCCTATTATCCTTAGATTATCTACTAACAAAAGTTACACTTTTCATCCTAATGACGTTAGGCTCTGTGCCTAGAGGTCTCACAACCACAGAGAAGAATGTTTCCACCAGGGGACACACCAGTGGTTCCACTGACCTGGATGCTGAGTCTGCCACCCAGCCACTCTGAGCCCCTCTTGTCATTGAGGCAACAGGGGTCACTGCACTAGTGGGAATGATTGATCCTGACTCTCACGAGTGAAATGGGTTGGTCCTACGTAATAGGGTAAAGAGGAGCATGTCTGGGATTCAGGAAATACTCTGGGGTGCCTTTTAGTACTACCTTGTTCTATGACTAAAGTTAATGTAAAACTAAAATACAACCCAATTCAGGCAGGACTGCTCATGGCCGTGGCCAGTGATCAGCAAACTATAGCCCACAGGCCAAATCCAGCTTGGTAAATCCTGTTTTTGTAAATAAAGTTATTGTTGTAACACAGCTATTCCCAGTTGAGTAGTGATAGAGACTGAATCGTCCTCAAAGCCTACATTTTAATATATGACCCTTTACAAAAAACGTTTTCTGGCCGGGCGCGGTGGCTCAAGCCTGTAATCCCAGCACTTTGGGAGGCCGAGACGGGCGGATCACGAAGTCAGGAGATCAAGACCATCCTGGCCTACACAGTGAAACCCCGTCTCTACTAAAAAAAATACAAAAAACTAGCCGGGCGAGATGGCGGGCGCCTGTAGTCCCAGCTACTCGGGAGGCTGAGGCAGGAGAATGGCGTAAACCCGGGAGGCGGAGCTTGCAGTGAGCTGAGATCGCGCCACTGCACTCCAGCCTGGGCGACAGAGCGAGACTCCGTCTCAAAAAAAAAAAAAAAAAAACGTTTTCTGATTCCTGGCCTAGACCTACAACCTGCCATTCTTGCTGAAGGCAAAGGAAATGTTGAATGAACAATGAATAAAGGTGGTTGTAAATACCAGCTATGACCATGTGACCAGTTGCAGAAATAAGGATTATAATATTTGTGAGTATGTCTAATTTTTATATACATGTTCATATATATGAACCACATATGTGTTTCCACCTCTGCCATTCCTTTATTATCTACATAGATGGGGTTAGTAGCAACTGCACGTGTATCTCAGGATTTAAGTTACATGTATCAAAGGGGGAGTGTGAAGCAGCTAAGACAAGAGTAGACTTACTCCAAGACAAAAAGGGGTTTTCCACCCTCTTCTGGGGAAAGGGTGAGAAAGTGTTTGGCTCTGTGTGCATTGGTTGTGTCATGTTATGCAGAAGCATGACTCTGCTCTTGTCTTTATTTGGAGAGTGGTTGAAGGCAATCCATGTGGGTGTCAAGTTGACAGAAGTGGACCACAGTGACTTTCTAATGTGACAACTTGGTTAAGATGAACTACATTTCCCAGAACTCCCTCTCCTGTAGGTTTCCCATTAGGGCAGGGCCCAACGGAGATCCTTATGGGAGATTTGCAGAGAAGAGAAGCAGCAGCCTTTTGCTCCCGCATGCTGCCACTGATCTGACTTGCAGCCAGGCCTGCAACTGCTCCAGCTTCCCCTGCATCCTGCTTCAGCTTCTCCAACTCCCAGGCCAGGAACATATGCTTGGTTGCAGGATGAGGGGCCCTGGCTTTTGTAGAACACCTATACCATCAAGGTCAGAGGCAAAAGAAGCAACCCAGGACCCAGTCCATCCCATGGTCTCCAACTTGTGCTTGGGGGTTCCAGCACTCTCTCGCTCTCCCCTACTTCACATCCATCTTCTCTACCCAACAACCTGGTATGTGGACTTCAAGCTCTAGCACAAGATGCAAAAGCCAAATTCCTCTAACAAATCCTATAACAAAACCTGATATGTATTAATACATGCAGGACCTCCTGGTGGTTCTGCTTCTCTGATTGAACCCTGATTGATACACCAATTAGCTACTAAATGCAAGGTACACTTGAAGTGGTGGCAAAGAGGAACAGACATAAAACCATAAGCTCACGTTATGATGGAAGGAAAATGGGCTAAAATTGCTCAAATAAAAGGGAAGAAAAGGATAAAGCTACAATACAGGCATAAACAATGTGCTCCAGGGACATGGAAGAGGCAAACACTTTGGAGATAGCCAGACCTGAATTATAATCCTGGCACCACCCACCACCAGCTGTGTGACCTTGGTAAATGTCACCCAGGAGTTGCGTTTGCTCCTTCCACTTTCCTCTCTCTGAAAGGGAACTTCTAGGAAACAGAGATTGTTTTTGACGGTGGGGAACACGTCAGGAAAGATTTTATATTAAAAGCTGTCATGTTTCACCTTGCAGGAGCATGGTTCGGCAAAGCATTTTTCCATCTTGTGCAGAAGGAGTTAATGCATTTTCATGGGATAGTGTGGGAAAAGGTCATCCTGCAAATATTCAAAAGCAATTTCATGAAACAGTGGGCTCTCATCCATCTGCTGTAACAAACTGGCTGGGCGCTGTGGAGCCTTAAGCACTATACATTCAGCAAAATTATGAGTCCCACTGGGGATATATCGTATTTTTTTCAAGGCTGAAATGAAAAGATATACAGGGTACTGTATACATAGGCCTATTATGCTGGGGAAAATATCAGAGCCAGTTTTTGCTGTTTATGGAAGATCAATAATAAATCAACCTGTATAATCTGCAACTGACTGTTTCATTTGTTCTTTAATGTTCCACTGATCTTTTGGAAATGAAGGAACTTCACATAAAACATGTAGTTTGATGAACTTTAATCTTACCCATAATTGGATAATAAAATTGGGTACGTGCAGTAATTAAAAGGATTGTGATGAAAGAGTCGATCTGCAGTTTCACATTAAGCTTCTTCCATAAACCAAGGAGTTCAGTTCAGGGCATATTAGGAATCAAAAAACAGCCCCGTGGGCTAGAAAGCTACATTTTTATCGTTGTTGTTAGAGGGAAAGGTATTTATTGAGAGGATAGAGACCATGTCAGTGAGGGCTAATATTATCACCTGGGGAGCTCTGAGATAAGGACATCAGTTTTAAAGATTAGGCTTCGACCTGCTAGTGAGCAGGAAGTAAACTGCTTGGTTTTTACTTAAGTGAGTTCATTTTTCCAGGCTATCTTTAGACTGGTCCATCTATTACACATTTTCCTTTGCTGTCTATTTTACAGAAATGCAGACTTGCAATTTGCACGTAAGCCTGCATGTGCCAAATCCTTGTTTCTGGGCTCTCCAGTAATGCCTGTCATGCCTGCTCACAGCCTTAAAAATGTCTCTCCTTTGCCCAGCTAAGCCCTATGGGGCTGGCTCCCACTGTTTTCTTGAGGCCTCCAAGAACTGGTATCTGACCCCCAGGAGCCTGAGCTGAACCTCCAGCAAAGCTACCATTCCTAGAGCATCCCCTCAACCCGGAGCAGTTCTCTCAATGACTGTTTTCTGTTTTTCAACACTTTTCCTAGGCTATTTCAGTCCTGGCCTTGATCTGCTCCCAACGCCCCCATCCTCAACTACTAACTGACCCCAGACCCAACCTTGTGGATCATCTGCCCTCCAGACCAGCTGTAACTCAGCCACTGCACCAGGTCATTAGCCAGGCTACTCTAGTTCCTTCAAATGCTTGCCCTCCAATGACCCTTAAAAAATCTTTCTTTGTATCACAGTACATGAAAATAAGGTGAGTTTCTCCACTGGAGAGGAGCCTGCAGGGTTGAGAAAGGGTTCCAGAGATGAGGGTCAGAACTACACTCTAGTCCTACCACTGGTAGCTGGAAAAGAACCGAATTGGAGATACCCAATTATCAAGTGATGGTAAAATAGCCAACAGCCCACAGAGTGCTTATCTACAAGGCACAGATGTGAGATCAAAGTAAAACAAGGGTTAGCAAAGGGACTGGTAAACCACTGAACAGACATGAATACTGCTACACAGGGCCAGATCTGTTTTAGATGAGGAAACTGCCCATCAAAAGAGCTGAGGTGGCCTGCCCAAAGCCTCACAGAGAACAAGAGGCAAATTCAGGACTAGAATGCAGGCCGGCCAGTCTTCCTACATGCCAGGAATTTTTGTTTTCTTCTTCTCTTTTTTAATAATCATATTACTTAGATTTTTGTGTATGATAAAACACACAAGACAGACATATAACATTTTGTGTCCATTGATCTTTTTTCTATGCTGGTTCCTCCCCACCAAAATGCAATTATTATGATACACCGTTTTTATTTTATTTTTTTTAAAAAAAGAGCGTGAACATTCCTCCTCTTTAAATATTTGTGTATGATGTTTTTAATGACAACAGAGTGTACAACTGGCATGAATGTAGCAACCCCTTATTATTGTATGGTTATATATCGCTGGGTAGCAGCAGTCATCACTATTACTATAAAACAGCCTCATGCTGAATATACTTGTCTATAACTCTTTGCAGATCACATACATTATTTCACTGGGATGAATTCCTTAAAGTAGAATGACAGATTCAAAAGTCATAGAAAATTATAAGATTTTTGTTATATTCTGCCAATTTTCTCCCCAGAAAGACTAAAAAGCATACACTCTCCCAGCAGTATGAGTGTCCATTTCCCTGCATCATAGCCAAAACTTGACTTGTCTGATAATTTTTTACTACTCACATGGTTTCAGCTTGCATTTCTTTGATGAAATGTGAAATTAAATAGTTCTTATATTTGTGGCTATCTGTGTCTCCTCCTGTGTGAATTACCTGTTTATATCCTTTGCCCCTTTACCACTGGGCACACTTCATTGTTTTCCTACTGATTTAAGTAGCACTTACTGGGCAGCCATGGACTAGGACAATCATAGACCTCCAAAGTGGGAAGCATCCCCACATGAGCCAGAGAGAACCACAGGAACTGGTCTTGCTAGATAGCCCTGAGAAAAGGAATTGGACCATTTTGGCCTCCTGCATGAGCTCTGCTTCTGCTGACAGCTGGTCCTGGAGAAGGCTGAAGCAGTTGAGGGAGGTCCACAAGAGGACATTACAGCCTCTGTTCTGATTTTGGAATGGGGGAAACAAGATTGGGGTGGAGATGAGGAGAAGAGAAGGGAAGGACAAGAGAAGAAAAGGAGAAAAGAAGGTGGGCGAGAGACGAAGGGGAGGGAGTTGGTGCAGGACAGTGGGGAATCCACTGGAGAGGAGCCAGCAGGAGTGTGAAAGGGTTCCAGAGATGAGGATCAGAACTGCACGCTAGTCCTACCACTGGTAGGTGGAAAAGAACCTAATTTGGAGATACCCTCAAGCAGGCAAAGGAAACTTACATTAGTGGAGGGAGGAAGGGAAGGGGCAAGTGACTACTACAATTCCCGAGCCAAGTACCCTGGGCTTATCCCTGATCCCCAGAATCCAAGTCCCTGTCCACAATATCCCTCTGCCTTCTGCATGAAAGCCATTGCAAATTAATGTACCTCTAAGAGGCAAATAACTTCCTCTTAGATTGAACTGCTAGCAAAAGAGCAGTCATTTTTCATCTCTGATTAAAATGTCCATGGAAAAAATTAGAAATAATTCAGCAAAGAGAGCTACCACTCATGGAGTTACAGAATGCAAAATAAAGTCGAAGGCGTTGGTAAAGGCATGCCCCTCTGCATATCAGAATAACCAGGCTCTTTCCTGCCACTATATATACAGGGTTCATTGCATGGGTGGGGTCACTAGGGTCACCAGAATATGCTCAGGCAACCATAGCAAAAAGGACTCTAAAGAGCCACTTATACAGTGCTTCTCAAGTGTGCCTTTGTTAGAAGCACTTGCTAGCACAACAAATCAGTCTTTTTTTTTTTCTGGAAATTCTGGTTCAGTACGTCTAGGATAGTACCAGAAAAATCAACATTTTTAAACAACAGCCTAAGGTGGTTCTTATGATGTGGCAAGGAGTTGATTTTGTCCAGTGCATCTTACATTCAAATCACCCGAAGAGATTAAAAACCATTATCAGGGAGTTCCATTTCTACCTTTGATAGGCTAACATATTCAGATCAACTCTACTACCAAGAACAAATAGAAATGCCCTGTTTGAACACATCAGAGAGCTATCAAATGTGGTGAGGTCTTAAGGCACCAAGATCTCAGAGAGAAAGAAAGCACAGAACTGAACCTGATACTTGGCACAGCTTTTTGCCTCAAAGTATTTGTTGATTCTTAAGAAAAACTTAAAAGCTGAGAAGTTGTGCTTGTAGGAACTGATCAGTGAAGCCAAGAGGAGAAATGAAGTAGAAACTGGCAGCTAGGAGGCTACAAAGCTAAGCAGAGCTTTGCTGACTCACCATCCTGGGGAAACAAAAATAGTTCAGCCATCGCCAAAAAGGAGCAGCCCTGGTAGACAACCCAAGCTTTCAGAAGGAACTCCTAAGGACTGGGAATAAGCACTAACCCAAAATAAGCCAGTATTCACAAAGACTAAAGCCTGGCTCCAAATCTGCTCAATCTCAGACTGGATTATAACAATCTGCCCCTATCCTAACTTCCAAAAGCAGAAGTAAATGCTCTAAGGGGAAAATAGCATCATCCAGATGCTCAAATTCTCTCTTCAGTTTTTCATACACAATGCCTGACATTCAATAAAAAGTTACAAAAATAAGACCAGGTGTGGTGGCTCTCACATCTGTAATCCCAGCACTTTGGGAGGCCGAGGTGGGCAGATCACAAGGTCAGGAGATCAAGACCATCCTGGATAACATGGTGAAACCCTGTCTCAACTAAAAGTACAAAAAAAAAAAAAAAATTAGCCAGGTGTGGTGGCATGTGCCTGTAGGCCCAGATACTTGGGAGGCTGAGGCAGGAAAATCACTTGAACCTGGGAGGTGAAGGTTGCAGTGAGCTGAGAGATTGCGCCACTGCACTCCAGCCTGAGCAACAGAGTGAGACTCCATCTAAAACAAAACAAAATTTAAAAACAAAAAAACTTTTTTAAATAAATGAATTATAAAGCATATTGGGAGATGTGAAAGGCCAGAAACCAAGAGAAAAAATAGATGTAGAAAGAAAAAGCTCTAAGGAGACTCTGATGTTGGAATGATCACACAAAGACTTTCAAAATAACTGATTAATATGTCCAAGAGAAAATTAATTTTAGCAAAGAGTTAAAATCTATTTTAAAAAATCAAATGAAAACTCTAGAACTGAAAAATACAATAATTAAAACTAAGAACTCAATAAATGGGTTTAATAGCAAACTAGACACAGCTGATAAAAAGATCAGTGAATTCAGAGATAGGTCAATAGAAAATATCCACACTGAAAGAATGAGAGGAAAAAAGGAATGGAAAATACAGGTGGTAGTAGAAGGGTATGTATGGGACATAATGGGACATGGCAAGTAGGTCCAACATACATGTAATTGGAGTCCCAGAGAGGAAAACAATAAATGGGTCAGAAACAATTTTTACAGAAAAGATGACTGAGAATTTTCCAACACTGACAAAACATATCAAATCACAGATTCTAGAAGTGTTATGAACCCTAGAGGAGTTCAAAGAAAACCACATTTAGGCACATGTAGTAAAACTGCTAAAAAACAAACACGAAAATCTTAAAAACAACCGAAGTTAAAAAGTAAATCAATTTTTAATTTATTAATCCATTATTTACTTTCATTATGTATTAATGGTCAATTATATCAGAATCTCTGAGAGTTAGGCCAGGGCATGGGCAAGTGGAGAGGACTTTTTACAAATATACATTCTAGAGCAACATTAGAGTTTGTGACTGAGCCAACGTGGGGCAAGGCCCATGAATCAACATTTTCAGCCATCAACAATGGAGTTGATTCTGATGTAGAAGTTCACACACTACACTTCCTCAAGCCTAGCTCTGTCCTTCTCCCTTTATAACTAAGGAAACAGAGGCCCAGCCAGGTAAGACTGAGGTCAGCTCAAGGTTATAATGTGAATCAACGGCAGGACCACAGATAGCACATTGTACAGTCACAGGGCAATTCCAAGAAGCAGTTCTCCTACCCTGGTACCTACAGGCATCCTAGTCCACAGCAGGGAAGGCAAGGGCCCCAAGTGCCTGTAAGGATTCTTAGCCACAGGAAAGATATCAGGAAGGGATTGAAAATGCTTGCTCACCTCTACAGGACAGACATTTGTGAGGCACTTTTATACATCTCTTTTGATTCCAAAAGTGGGCCCAACTCTATACCGTTTATCCAACTTACTATACTTTATTAAATGCTTGATCCATTATCTCTTTTAACATTTACCACAAGCCTGTGAGGTAGATATTATTATCATTCCTCATTTTATAGAGGCACAGAGAAGTTAAGTGACATACACAAGGTCACACAGATAAGTGGGGGAGTCAGGAAATGAACCTATTTCGAGTATACATTACTCCTCTGTTCTATTGCCCAAACCTGACTCCCCTATCCCACCCACCCACCAATTCTCACACGCTTACCCTGCAGGTCAAAGGGTGGTTTCTTTATCATCTCCGGCTCTGGACTGTTTTTGGTGATGGGATAGCCCAATGGAGCAAAAGGAGCACAGGAACTGGAACTGGACCCCTAGGTAATCACCCTAGCATTGCCACTCCACTCTGTGGATTCACCAATGTTCCTTCCCTCCCGTGGTGGTCAATTTCTTCATTTGGAAAAGAGGGGTTTTCACACCTATCTCATGATTGTGGTGAGATTAAATACCTTTGAAAGCGTGTCACTACTCCAAATGTGAGCTCCAGAGTATGGCTGACATGGGAGGGGATAAGTGTGGGCTCTACTGTTCTTGGAAAGACCTGGGCACCGTGTCCCATGGTGGCTGGCTGCACTGTGGATGGTTCCCAAGAAGCTGGGAGGCTCAGCCTGCAGAGTGACACTGTGCTGCCGGCCTGCAGTGTGCCGCAGTGTTCATTTCCGCAAGATCCTATGCCTTCCCGAGGTGAGCTCATGCTCTGTCCACTATCTGCACAGCCGACAATTCCCACATTATTAAATGGCTCGCCTGGCTGCACTTGTTTTATAAAATAGCATGAGCAGCCATGCAGTTATCTATAGGTTTTTCAATAAACTTGGAAATCTGATCATCTCTGTCTCTGAAATTTCCCTTCTGGTGGCTGATGTTGATGAGATTTTTTTCCCCACTTTTATCTAGGCTTTAATAAAAGTCTGACAGATTAAATGGTATGAAAAAAAAATGCCTTTACAAGTGATAATAATACAGACAGGGATAATTCTGGGCAAAACTGTCAAGAAAATAAAATGAATGAAAATAAAATACCCTCCCCTCTCCTTTTGTTAACTTTCGTCTCCCTGGTGATTGGGGCTGTTACCCACCTTCACCCTGAGCTCAGCGTCCTCAGGTAATTTTCTATGATATTTGGAAATCCTTTATAGCCCCTTTGCCCCTAGAAGAAAACTCCTATTGTGCTGCCTTCTACTAGATAACATGTTGGGGATTTAATAATCACGTGACAAAGATCTTTCCTTTGCAGACAGGCCTATCTCCCTGGGGTTCAAGGGGAAGGATTAAGGAGGAAGAGAGGGGAAGGTCAAGAAGAAGGTCGGGGGTGAGCAATAAGAAGAGAGAAGGAAGAAGAGACAGAAGGATAAAGGGAGAGAGGAAGAGGAAGATGGGTATGGAGGGGGAGAAGGGGGATGTGTAGTAGTTGGAACATCTGCAGAGACTGAAAAAGCAAGAAATATAACAACTCGGTGAATGACACAAAGGCTTGTAAGGAAATCAAGAGAAAAGCCAGGTTTGGGGAAAATGTCAGTCCAACAGAATAGACTGGCCAGCTAGGGATGGGTTGAGTCTTGGGCCTTCATAACCAGAGAGAATTAAGCCTAAAGGGCATGCCTAAGCTAATAGAGACCCCGGCGGGCCCAGCCCTTCCTTGGAAGGAGCTGATTACTGCAGACCTGTCCTGAAGGGCTGAGCTAAAGCAGCTGCTCTTGCCCTGGCCCAGTGTATCCTGGTGGGAGGCAAGGTGAGGACTTTGTGGCAGCCTCTTTGGCCATGTGAGGACAGCCTGGTCTAGCAAGCAGGTATAGGTCCTGCAGGGGAGACCAAAGCTAAGCACCACAGGAAAGGAGCCCTACTCCCAGCCTTCCTGGTACGGGCCCAGTGTTTGCCCCTTCAAATGTGTCACATTCCCACAGAAGCCTTTGTGGACTCAGGCACATGAGGTAACTCAAGCAACCAAGCCCAAAGTGAGCTGGCAGCTTCAGGACCCCTGTGAGGGCTGGAGAAGAGAGCCAGGAGTCCTCCCCTTCCCCTGCACTCCAAATGAGGAGCAGGTAAAGGGCACTGAAAAGAACATGGGCTTTCAGATCAGAGGACATTTGGTTCCTTGGTTCAAATCCCAAGCCAGCACTTCCTTGGAAGATGGCCTTGGCCTGTTTCCTGTTCTATAAAATGGGGACAGTGATACTTCATAGTGTCGTGAAACTAGATATGCTAGTATATGTAAATATATGGAAAGTAGCTGTTCCACACTTCCACTTCCCCAGCTCCATGTGCGCACATGGAAGAACCAGAGCAACACACCTATCCTTTCACTTCTCCCCTCACTCCTGCTCACTCTGGGTGGTGAGTTTTACAGAGGGAGCAGAGCATGTTGGATTCAGTCCCATCTGGTTTCTTTCTTTTGGATCTGACCCCCCACAGGAAGAGCGCTCTGTGCCATGCTCTGAGCGCCTTCCCTAATGAGAAAGCCTACGGTGTCTGGCCAGTTCTTCTCGTGACTGGTTTGAGAATGGATGTGTCTGATGCAGAAGTCTAGTACAAGGATGTAGCTGTATATCCAGGCTACATCCACCAATCCATTATCAGTCAAGCTGATCTTCTGACCTAGCCCCATATGACCCCTGTGTCTGCCTGTCAGGTGGTTCTGAACTCACAGGAGGAACAGTGATATTTGGCGGCTTTCTGATACATAGAAAGTACTTATTAGAAACGGCTACATATGCATCCCCAGAGGCAGGGTCCTTCCCCTAAATCTTCTGGTGACTCTCAGTCCACCTGAAGGGACACTTATCCCCCTATATAAAGTAACCCCAAATAAGCAAGAATTGGTCAGCAAGCCATAGTCTTCCATTTTAGTTGTATGATAGACCTTGGGAAAAACATCAAGAGTTTCATTTCTAACTTGCCTCTGTCCCAGAATCTTGACACCACTCTGCTCTTTGTCAATGTGTGATCTTAAATGAGCCACCACATCCTCTGCTTAGAGCTCCCATCCTCAACCCACATATTTATTTGACTTCCTCCAAGAAAACTTCAGATACCATGGTCTGGAAGACACAGGTTGCTTCTCTTTCCTCTCCACTACCCCAGGTAGTTCTGATCACAGGGCCCTGATTCCCAGCCCAAACAAGGCCAATCAGAGGCTCCCTTCCAGGGATTTAAATATGGAGCAGAGATACCCTGGTGGTACCCTAAGACGTTTAAGAGGTTTAAAAGTTTCTACCACTAGGATCTCTGGGGCTCCCCTGCTTTGTGTCCTTCCTACTGCCTATGTTTAGTTTGATTTTGCAAACTCCCCAGTATCATTCTTTTGTAGTTCAAGTTCCCCAGGAAACAGACTGAGCTGGTGATTTGTGTGCAGAAAGATTACTGGAAAGTGCTTTCAACAACACCTGTGAGGGAGGAAAGGAAGCGGGATTGAGCAGAGACAAGGACCTGAAATGAAATTGTGCACTGCACAAAGGCCTCAGCCAATTCCTGGGGAGCTGGAGCTAGGATGGCCCATCAGAGGTATCCTGCCTTGAAGCAATGGACGCTTTGCACCTCCAAAATGACCAGGTACTGGATGTAGGCTGCCACCAAGAAGGGGCTATAACCTTGGGCAAGGCCCTCTTTAGCCAAGGACAATTGCAGGGGAGGCCTCAGCTCAGAGCTACCTCCAGCAAACATCCTGGGGGCTGGAGGAGAGCATACCTCAGTCCTAATGAGGAATCGGGAGGCATGCCACAGCATCTACTACTCCTTCCAATAGCTCTCTTTTTTTCTTAGTCTTTGCTTGAAGCAGAGAACCATAACTAATATAGACAAAGTAATCTTCGACTACAGACTCCAATTTAGAGACTATAGACTCCTGTTCTTAGAGACCCTCTTCAACATCTAAATCAAGGTTTATCTGTCCACCTCATATTACCCCCCATTCAAAAACCAGAACAAGAACAAGAACTCACATCAACAGGAACGCTGTGCAAGCTGTTAAGCAGCATGGGGTTCTGCTTGGCAATCAGTCTATGACTGTCAGCTTTCCATTTCCAATGGATGTTAGATGGGACTTCTCCTTTGGTCTAGAGTTTTCCACAAAGCAAGGACAATAAATGACAAGCATCCCCATATTCTAAAGAGAGGTAATGAACATGTTGTTTTAGACTGGGTCCCCAAAAAAGCAGTGCCTGGGACAAGGAATTGCATGCAGAAAGTATTTTGGGAAATGATCCCCAAAAAACAGGAGTGGGGACTGGGAAGAGGGAAACAGAGGGAAGGCCAATTTGAGGGTGAATTATCCACCTGGTTGCCACCATGGGCACAGAAGTTCGCTGCAACTAGCCTGACAATCCTCTCAGGAATGATGGAGAATACACCTCGGAATTGTCTGCCTAAGGGTTGGAAGAGAAGATAATTTATCCACTGGCTTCTAATTCACACTAGCCAAGCATTCATTACCCCTTGAGGTGTTAACTACCACACATTTCCAGGTTTGTACATGCACCAGAATGACTGAGAAGGTCCTTGCAAGGGTCTCACTCAGATGTGACATTCCAGGGTTGAAAATCACGCAGGTGAGAAGTGCTGTCTGGCTTCACCTGTATGCAGCCAGTCTGCTGTACCCAATGGCTAGAGGGAAAAAAGTGGTGTGAAAGGATGTAGGTGCAGGATAAGGGATGTCCAACATATACATCCATGTAGGATTTACCAACAGAGAGCCAGAATGACTCTTTAGTCACTGCCACCATCCTTCTCCAGGCTGTATTAGAAAAAAAGAGATTAAGCAGACTCCTTGAAGAAAGAGGACTTGTAAGTGTAAGGGTGCTGTGACATTTTCCTTCCCCTCCCCACGATTCCCTGCCATGACTCTAAGCCAAGTAAAGGCTGCTTCAGAGCATGGAAGTGTTTGCCAAAAGAGGAATCTCCCTCCTGGCAGAATCAGACACCCTGGTGCTACTACCAGTTCTGGGAGGAGAGCAGCAACAGTTCCTGGGAGAATGTGACATGTGACTTCCAGCACTTGGGGAAGTAGCAGAACTCTGATAGTTGTGGACTGTCTGGAGCAGCCCTCAAGAGTAGCATGGGAGCAGCTGACACTTCCAGTCTGATGGGGCAAGTATGCAGCCAATTACCTATTTAGCCAAGTAGTCACCTTAAGTGGAGCTATTAATAGACTCAAGTCATCCTGAAAGGACTTGGTCAAGAGGGCTGCCAGTTGGGCTAGGGAACTTCAGGGGTGTGCTTCTGCAGGGCAAGATCTGAGCAGAGACTGTCAGAAGTAAGCTAGAGAATGGTGCAATACACACAGTGCCAGCAGAGGTTCTCCACAAAACCCACAAAGGAACTGGAAGAAAATCAGCTGGGCATTTGACGTGTAGAAGGCACTGATGGCCTGGTTATACTAGCATTGATTCAGGCTGGCTTTGCCTTTCTCCTTGACTGTCAGAACCTTCAAAGTCCGAAGAAAGGGTGTGGAGCAAGGAAAATGAAATTCTATACCAAGACTACATCAGAGCTGGGAGAGGAGGGGGACATAGAAGAAAGAAAAAAGCATAAAGCTGGATAAGAAAATGAAATTTTGATTTAAGATTGGGCTGAACTTTTTGATCCCTGAAAATGGAACTTCTTTTCATATCTGAAATGTGGCAAAAAAAATAAAAAGATTTTCCCAAAATATGTTCCTGGGCAGGAAAGGCAGATCCAATCGATCTGAAAAAGGATAATTTGATTGTACCTTCCAGGATTGGGAGTCATCCTTGAAACCAGATGCAGGCTGTGGTCCTCACCAGATGTTAGCACCTGGAGGACCAGAAGGCGTGCGTATAAGACCAGAGAATATACTGGGGACCAGCTACACACCTGCAGAATACCACTGGCTTGAGGGCTATGCTTCCTCCACCCTATGTGGTTTTTTTTTTTGAGATGGGGTCTTGCTCTGATGCCCAGGCTGGAGTGCAGTGATACAATCTCAGTTCACTGCAGCCTTGACCTCCCAGGTTCAAGTGATCCTCCCACCTCAGCATCCTGAGTAGCTGGGACTATAGGCACATGCCACCATGCCCAACTAATTGTTTAACTTTGTAGAGACAAGATCTCACTATGTTGCCCAGGCTGCCTATGTAGCGTTGGTGTCAGAATTCATCTCTGCCAGACAAAACCTGAGGCACCTGTAGACAACTAGATATGATTCTCATGACTGGCAAGAGGGTATTCCAATTTAAGCTGAGCTGCCCCATGTCTGTCTGTGATATCTGCCTATTCTCACATTAAATTGACCTCTGGATAGCAGATTTTAGATAGATTCCCCTATAGAAGTGTTCCTCTAATTTTAACATGCAGAAGGCACCCTGGAGTGTTTATGTAAAATGCAAATTTCCAACCCCCGTTCCCAGAGATTCTGATTTAAGAGGTAGTCTATAGAAAACAGTTTGAAAAATAGTGCTCTAGAAAACAGTGCTGTCCAACAGAACTTTCTGCGATGACAGAAATAGAGCACTATTCAATATGGTAGACACTAGCCAAATGAGCTTATGTAGCAGTTAAGATGTGGCTACCATCTTAACTGCCTACCAGGGAAGTTTTAAATTTTATTTAATTTTAATCAATTTAAGTTCAAATTGCCCCATGTGACTAGGGCTTCCACATCGGACAGTGCAGCCTAGAATCTTGTTACTCAAAGTGGGCAACAAACAACAAGCAGCAGCAGCAGCACCCAAGATTTGTCAGAAATGCAGAATTTCAGGCCCCACCCTAGACACCTCAGACCTACTGACTCAGTATCTGCATTTTATCAAGATCCTCAGGTGATTCATGTGCCAATAAAGGTGAATACTCACTTTCCAGAATATTTTGGTGGTTCACTGACTCTTCCATTCCCGAACCATCCACTATCTGTTAACACGCTTTTCTTAGTCTAGACTAATTATCATATTCAATTGTATAAATCTAGTTCTTACCCCGCATTGTTGGTACCTAGCATTATTGGTCTGAGGGGTATAAAAAGTATGTGTGTGCGCATGCGCGCACATGGAGGAGGGTGAGGAGAAATGGGGATGGGGAGAGAGAGAAAGGTAACGCAAGGTTGTAGCCAGGTTGGAAAGGGCCCTGTCTGTAAGCTAAGGGTTTGGACTTTATTCCTTGGGCAATAGAGAACCATCAAAAGCTGTTAAGCAGGTAGGTGGATTGGGCAGAGTTATGTTTTATGAAGATAATCGTGGAAGTATGGAGGAGGGACTGGAGGAGATGGCCACACTGATAACTAATCTCTACTGTCCACTGGTTCTTACATTACCTACAGGGAGCAGGACTTGCTATCTTATCTTACCCCTAGATTTGAGGAACAGCAAGTACTTAGGACTTACAGCAATGTATCCATTCTACATGGTCAACATCTACAGTATCCCAACCCAGATCTTCAGAATAATATAGCATTCTTTATCTCTAAGCTTGGGAGGAAATAACATTTTTTGCATTTCAATCCTGAAGAGATTATTCCTCAGTGATAAACCAAATATTTGCCATTTATAGTAGTGAACTCTTTGGGATCTGACTCACCATTGAAACAACAATTTGCTTTGAAAGTGTACTTTTTAAACATACTATTTTAAGACTAAAAGGATAAATACGACATTCACGGGACACATAATAAAGCAATAAAATACAATAGGTTTTCCTTCAGTTATCTTTTTCACTGGCAATGATGTGGTCTGTTGTCATCATAAGCCTCAATATTAAAATGGTGGCCAGGCATGGTGGTTCACGCCTGTAATCACAGCATTTTGGGAGGCTGAGGCGGGCAGATTACCTGAGGTCAGGAGTTCGAGACCAGCCTGACCAACACAGAGAAACCCTGTCTCTACTAAAAACACAAAATTAGCCTGGCATGGTGGCGCATGCCTGTAATCCCAGCTACTTGGGAGGTTGAGGCAGGAGAATCACTTGAATCCAGGAGGCAGAGGTTGTAGTGAGCTGAACTCACACCATTGCACTCCAGCCGGGGCAACAAGAGCGAAACTCTGTCTCAAAAATAAATAAATAAATAAGTAAATAAATAAATAAATAAAATTAAAAAACAGTTGCAACTGGTGATGGGAAGAGGGAGAAAATGGAAAGGCGAAGAGTAGGGGACTTAAAAAGTATTTCTAGTTTTTAATCTAGTCTTGGAAATCCTTTGATATACTCAGAGATAGATCCTGGCAGCCAGGGGAAGTCTGAAAGGGAAAGACCCACAGGAAAGGGATCTGTTGTTTCCTAGGTGACAGGGGTCTTAAAGGCACTCTGTTCTTAAAAGAATAACTTAAAGAAGTTATTCCACCCAAATACTGCGGGCAAAATAACAGCCCCAACCAGAGCACTCAGACAGAAGACAAAAAGGCTTGTATTGGGATACAAGTGGACCAGAAAGATGAAGAAATCACGGGGAGGCCAGTACCAGCAAGAGGCTACACACATACACACAGTCAGCACACACAACAGAGGAGGGACTGATGGAGTTCATGACTCTGTAGCTCAAGCAGAGCCACTAAGTGGAGTGACCAGTGAACCTAACCCATTGGGTTTTGGGAAGAAGACATTAGAACCTCTATTAATATTTACTTTTCATCTTGAAAAGACAAAAAATTGCATTTTGCTAAAAGTTAAAATTTAGATTGACATCAGCCCCTCCCTCCACTTGCAAATCAGAAGGTCCTATGTCAGGTACAATACACAAGCTGTGGTGGGAGATGGCAGGGGTGCAGGAGTTAGATAATGTGGAAGGGGTGTTTAGTTGATTTCAGCATATTGAGATGTACTGCAGTTCCTAGGTATCTGCCCAGACACAAGGGCTTACCTATTAGGTAGTTTTCACTAAACAAAGCCACTGGACAAGTAGGTTAAAAAGATTCTTGCAAAGAAACAGCAGCCAAGGATAATTGTAATACAGGTTGAACATCCCAAGTCAAAAAGCCAAAATCTGAAATGCTCCAAAATCCAAAACTTTTTGAGTACCAACATAAGGCCTAAAGGAAATGTCCTGGGGAGGATTTCAGATTTCAGACTTTCAGTTAGGGATGCTTACCCAGTAAGTATATAATGCATATATTCTGAAATCCAAAAAAATCTCAAATCCAAAACACTTCTGGTCCCAAGATTTCAGAGAGGAGATATTCAGCCTGTAAAGCAAGCAAAAATGACAACACTAGCTGATACTTCTGTTCCTGGTGCAAGCTATTCATCAGCCAGGAAAAGAAAACATTAAGTTTTACCAAGAAGTCAGCCAAAAAAAATTGAAATTATCACAAAGATTTTTTAAAGTAGGTATCTGTGTTAACCATGGTTAATGATGGACCTCACTCTTCAGATACACACAATGAAAAGTGTGAAGCCATCACAATTAGCAGAAGCTACAGATCCAGAAGATGAGACGAATCTCCACAATGTGTTCAGCAATACTTAACATCATGAGATACTAATTCCATTACTTGTTGAGCAATGCTCACTAAATATAGTCATAAATGTTCATAAACTTTTCAAAAGTTTTCTCACTTAATAGCAAAAGACAAAAAGTAACATACCATTTAAAAAATACTTGTTCTTCATGTCATGGAAATATGGATGAAATACTGGTAAAGCAATTTAGGGGGAAAAAAGTTCTCATGCATCTTTTTGTCAGGAAGTACTATTGGATGACAAGAAAACACTGCTGACAATCTGAAGAAATAAGTACAGGAATAAATTTTTCAGGGCGTGAGGTTGAGTAGGAGAGATGTTTCCAACATGTCTCCTCTTACAGTACCACTGCAGGAAGAAAGACATTAAGGTAGCGATGAAGTGGTGAGGATATATTTCTCAAAATTAATCTACCTTAAAAAAAAAAAAAGTTTGTTTTATGAGCAAACTAAGTCTAATCCCTGATGGAATGGCTACTTTGACTGAAATGTTTTTTTAAATTTGAGATGGGGCTGGGCACAGTGGCTCACGCTTGTAATCCCAGCACTCTGGAAGGCCGAGGTGGGCAGATCACTTGAGGCCAGGAGCTCAATACCAGCCTGAGAAATATGGCAAAACCCCATCTCCACTAAAAATACAAAAATTAGCTGGGTATAATGGCACACTCCTGTAATCCCGGCTACACGGGTGGTTGAGGTAGGAGAATTGCTTGCACCCAGGAGGTGGAGGTTGCAGGGAGTCAAGATCACACGACTGCATTCCAGCCTGGATAACAGACGGAGGCTCTGTCTGTAAATATATATATATATATATAAATGTGAGATGGTAGATTCCACATTAAGAATTGAGCAATAGCATTACTAAATAATTCACAGGCAAGATGTCCCATGTGCTGAGGGTATCACTGATGTGAAGTTTATAAAATTAAGACCTTTAACATATAGTAGAATATTTACAACTCTTTGGGATGCAATAGGAAGTACCCACAAACAATCTTTGATTCACTTAAATTTCTCTGATCATCTCAAGCTAAAATACTTTTAAAAGAGCTGTAAACTGGCCAGGCGTGATGGCTCACGCCTATAATCCCAGCACCCTGGGAGGCCGAGGCAGGCGGATCACGAGGTCAGGAGTTCAAGACGAGCCTGGCCAACATAGTGAAATCCCGTCTCTACTAAAAGTACAAAAATTAGCTGGGCGTGGTGGCGGGCACCTGTAGTTCCAGCTACTTGGAAGGCTGAGGCAGGAGAATCGCTTGAACCCGGGAGGCAAAGGTTGCAGTGAGCCAAGATTGTACCACTGCACTCCAGTCGGAGCGGGGGGACAGAGAGACTCTTGTCTCAAAAAATAAATAAATAAATAAAGCTGTAACTTAAATATGTTTTATGTGTATTTTTTGCACAAAGAGCAAGTATTCCACATTTTCTGACCTTTCTGAGATTGTAAATGGCCACTAGTAAACTTCAAATAAATAAATATATCTCATTTGAATTTTCAGAGTGAAAGTTGTATTTCATCACTGAGACAGAAAGGAACTACTTTCAGAGACTCATAGTATGGAGAGTGCGTATAAAAATGGCTATTTGGAAATATTTTCATCATTATATGACTGTGTTGTCAAAACCTATGAATAGTGTGACACCTACAAACATTTTCACATCTACACAACTAAAAAACTTGTAAGCAGAACTTTTCTAACTTGATTTAAAATCTTTGAAAGAATTTCAATAAGCTTCAAACCTATTTGTTTTTTATGTGTTTTTGTTGTTGTTTGGGGTCTTGCTCTGTCACCCAGGCTGGAGTTCAGTGCCGCAATCACAGCTCATTGTAACCTCGAACTCCAGCCCCCACTTATTAACAAAGTAAATGTGCAGCACCGTCTGATTAACATGCAAAAATTACATATTCACATCAAGAAATTGGATATTTACCAGCCAGATTTAAATAAAAAAAAAATTTATCTTTGGAAAATTGGTAAATAGGATTGAAAATTTTAGTAGGTATCGTTTTCCTTCCATCTGAATCTGCTTCTCTAGAAGGTATCTTTTTCAGCTCTAACAGCCCTTAAGACCAAATATTGAAATAAACTGAAATCAGAACCAGAATTTTGAATCATGCAAAAGGTGTTAAAATAAGGTTTTCAAAAATAGTAGATGTCCAAAAAATTTTATTTAAAAAATATTGTTTTAAAAAGTTCATTATAAATTATATATAATATATTCTACTTCAACATCATCTCATGCTGCTCTTGATCATATCGCTGTTTTTAAAAATGAGTATATTATACTTATTTGTATGTATAAAATATATATAAACAAGTATATTATAAATTATATATCATCTATCCTATGTCAACATTATCTCATAATTCTTGTGTGTATATTTTATGTGTATGTTATTACTCAGAAAAATTTATTATTACTTTAAGCATATAAATAAACATATTTGGGTGGGTGCTTATAGGGATTGGAAACTACCATTAAAGGGCAGGAGGTCTATGACCATCCAGGAATAGGGAAGAAGACAACCATAAAAAGCAAACGAGAGAGCACTAAGAAGGAAAAGTAGCACAGACAATGTGACACACATATATGGACTGCCCAACACAACGCAATGCAGTAATAGAAAACTTGTTCTGGAATAATCCAAGCCTGAGACAATGCCAAGGGGACAGAATCTCAGCAGCAAACAGCAACCAACATAAAAACGAGCAAGCGCACAGCACAGACAGGGCAATATTCAAACTGGTTCATTCCTTCATCAGGAATTTATTGGCTCTTTGACATTCCTGAAGAAGAATTAGGAAGGAGGCTTACCCTCGTAGCCATCAAGACTTAAAACTGTGAAAACTAAAGCAATCTGGGACTGGTGCTGAGACAGAAAAACATAGCAAAGGGACAATGAATAAGCCAGCAAACAGATTCACATATATTGGAGAACTTAATCTATAACAGACATAAAGTTACATATTCAATAAATGTTGCTGGAACAATTAAAAAAAAGAATTTGTTGGCTCTTTATTTTGCGTGTCTGTGGTAGATACTGGAATAAACCATGAACTTGGCAGAGAATTTGCCTTTGAGGAGATCGTAGGGTAGTGGAGAAATTAAGCATGTAAATATATGACTAAAGAGCAGTGTGATCAACTGAATTTCAATGATCTCTGCAGGGAAAAAAAAAAAACTGCGACCAAGAACTGAGCTTCTGTAGCAAGACACTCATGCCTAGACACATTTATCAATCTCCTAGTTAGTAAGACTTTGTGATTAAATGTGTAATGCTCTTGACTAGAACTTTATATAGTTTACTTTCTAATTAAATTAAGCACAGTTCTGTAGTATATACAGCAAACACAGACCTATGTTGGGGCCCTGATATATTTCCAATTTCCCAATACTTGAAATTGTTTTTGTTCAGATCTAGTTGCTATTTCTCTTCTACTCAGATTGTCCCCTCATCTGAGACGCTCACCATTCTTGCTTCATGTTAGCCTGTACTGAAGTGCTTGCCTCCTGAGTCTAAGGCCTTGTCTTCAGCCTCTGTGTATGCCCTAATCAGAGTTACAGTGTTGTCATCACCTGCATCATAGGGGCATTTTCTCCCTTCCAATACCCTCTGCACAAATACTGTGCATTACTGATCATGAGGGAGTGCTTCTCTTTCCAGGCCAGAGACCCTATGGCCCTCTGACTTTCTTGAATCTCAGCACCCTGCATTTTCTGGCCAGTTAACTGGGCATTCTGTCTGCACTTGAGGAGCTGGTAGAGTGGTTTTTAAATGCTCTCGTTTAATAGAAGAATAACATAGACTGAGTTCAACAATACTAAACTTTCTAGACCTGCAGTAGGTCAGGAATTTTACTGCTCAACCATTTCAGACCAACAGTCATGTCAGCTACATTAACATTCATTTTAACCTTATAGTCAAAATAATACTTACCAATATTTTTAACTAGTACAATAATGTGACTTCATAGCTTGTAAGAATTCGGTTTCCTTCCCATTTCTCATCATAAGTATTATATTGTACAAATCCACATTTAGCCTAATACAGGTTTTTCAAATGTATTTTTCAAATGTTTTTACTTTTGCACATAAAACATAAAATCTATGCTATCATCCAAAGAATAATGAATGAGTGTTTTGAATGAAACACTTCCAATGTATTCAATTATTTCATTAAAAAATTATCACACACACACACTATATGTCTAGTTGTCTACTAAGCATAAGAAGTATAAAGATCACTTCTCTTCTTTGGAGCTCACAGTATGGTAAAGGGGACAGATATGACAACAAATAATTTGATACCTAAGACAACATGATAAGCAGATCAATGGCCAGGGCCATTCAGACAAGGGAAAGAACACTCACTCTGCTTGGGAAAGTAGCAGAGGACTTCACAGAAGAGATGATGTTATGGCTGAGTTTTTAAGGGTAAACAGTCTTCTAGATGAACAAAAGAAAGAGCATTTCAGACAGAGAGAAATGCATGCTTACAACGTGCAAAGGGCAGAAGAAGCCTGCAGTGCTCAGTGTTACAGAAGGAGAAGATGAGAGTGGGGAGACAAGAGGCTAGAAAAAGTAGATGAGGAGACCTCTCTTAAGGGGCTTTGTATACAACAGAAGCCATCTGTTTGCTACCCAGGAGGCTCTGAACAGCCACTGAAAGACCTTAGTCAGGGGTGCTGCACGACTAGATTCGTGTTTTCTAACATCAGTTTGACCACAGCTTGAGAAATAAACTGGAAGAGGCAAGATGGAAGGCAAGGGAAGCAGGTGTGACACTCTTGCCTAGTCCAGCTTAGAAATGCTAAAAGGCGGGACAAAAAGAGTGACAGGACAATCAAAATGAGAGAATAGATTTAAGAGGCATTTCAGAGGCAAAATCAATAAGACCTGGTGACAGGATGGACGTGGGGTGTGAGTAAGAGAGCCGTGTCTATTAAGATTCCTGGGTTTCTGGGGATGACCAAATCATCCCCACAACAAAATTATTGCTCCCTAGCTGTGGTGCCATCTGCCAACTTTCAACCCACAGCAAATTTCATTTCCAAAGCAGAAACCATGAGTAAACAGAAATAATTTCTAACTTATAAGATACCAGATCTTAAACTCATCAGGGGCTGATACATGCAGTAATGGTAACCAATAAGTGGAGTGAAAGTATTTAAATCATAAAAGGTTTCCCTCTACTAACCACCAAAAGCTACAAAGTGTCCAACGTAAAATTCTAGAGTGAGTAAAGGAAGTCATGATGAAGTGAGATAATATTCTTAGGGAATTCTGTATCCAAAGCAAATACCAACAAATCAATTAATAGTCCCCAAGTCTCCATGCGTGATCAGGTCACGACAGGACATAATGAAATACAGTGTCCACTCCCAGTGAGCTTACCTTCCTCTCGCACTCAGTCGGAGCACAGTTCCTCATAAATATTTAACTTAAATTGCAAAGTAGACAGATCAACTTGTCACATTAACACCAGGAGGTTAAGCTGAAAATCATAGGCTGATAGCCTCCATTTTAATTAATATTCTACTATTCACACTTCTATTGCTTTTTAAAGATAGTTTTATATAAGGTATTTTATAATTACAATTTTAAAATGCAGTCTGTATTCACATTAATGTACAATTTCAAGTAATTTTTGACACAGGAAAAATACACATACTTTGCTTTACTCTCATATAAAACACTGATTATTTGGCTGTAGTAATCCAGATTTAAGATGCTGATGAGTCTTCGTAAAGGACTTCATCTACTTTCATGTCATTTTCATTCACTGGGACCTGGAGGCAAATCTGTTCTTTGAAAGCCAATGCTAGGGTGTAGGGTTTCACTTCCTGATGCTGCAAACAGCGCTTCAAGTAGGTATCATAGTAGCCCTTGCCCCTCCCCAGTCGGTTGCCATGTTTGTCAAACCCAAGGCCTGGCATGAAGATGAGATCGAGTCCCCCTACGGAAAAAAGGAACAAATTTAAGAGGATTAATTGTTTCTGAAAGATCATTTCAGGATGTGTTTTTTCTTTTGTAATGACATCTATTCTTTCTCTGATTTCTAAAAACAATTTGTGGCCATTAATAGCCAAAAAGCACAGAGTTGGACAAAAAAGGAAATAAAACTTACTCAGCAACTCAGTTAAGTCTCTTATTCATCCTTCCAATAGATATTTTACATATATCTGTACAAAAGTGCCAGATTCCCAGGCCTCATTCATAATTAGTTAAATAAAGAGAATTTCCAGAGATAGATAGGGCCCTCTTTTTTTTAGCATCCTGGTGATTCTCCATACCTGTCAGGTTTGGAAATCAATGCCCCAGGATGATGACAGTTGGAGGGCGGGAGAGGGTCGAGGAGGAGCCATAAAGGACAGAGCTGTTCTCAGGGTCAGTGAGCAGAAAGAGTCCACTGTCAGGCATACCAAGCAGTTCAGACAACCTACTCCTTCCTCATTTCCCCTCCCATTGGAGAGGCAAGGTCAGACTGCCAGGCTTCCCCAGATTCACATGAGAGCAGGCTTTGACCTACTCAGGGACATTCCAAAGGTACAAGATGGGGACCCACAACTAATCCTCTAGCTAGAACCCTCTCAAGTAACACGAAAACCAGAACTGGCTATGACATTATCAGGACAGAATGCTGAAGCTCAGGGTGGGAGGCAGGGTCCTGGAGGCTGTAAAAACCCAACTGCAGGAAGGGTGTGTGGGGATTCCCATGAAGATGGCAATAAAGGTCACTAGGTGAAGGACCTCCATGAGGGAATGGTACTATAGCCTCTGGCAAGAAACATGGGGTACCAGTGTTAGCACAAGAGCCACATTACATGTGCAACCCAGTGGTCCACCCTGTGGCCTCCTTGTACTGAGTCTTGGCCTCCTGACAGCTGTCCTGGGAGCTTCTGGGTGACCTATAGCTTAGTCGTGGACTAACCATTCATATAGCATTGCTGGCAAGATATACCAGGGTTGGAAGCCATGAATTCTCTGGAACAGGGTGTTCAGAGTAGAGAAGATCAGACTGCTAGCGCGGCTGGCCCCCGCTATCAGCAGATATTCTGACTACCTGCAGAACTGTGAGGTGAACTCAGCTTCTCTCTGGCTCCCAGCATACACCGGTCACCCCTGCCTGCCAAAATCCAGCAAAGCATGCCTCAGATTACAGTAATGACCTTCCCCTGTAAACCTGCTTGTCTATTTCAATCCCAACTTGCTAAAAAGATCCTAGTCACTGACTTTTGTCTTTCCTCCCTGCCCCATCCAGATCATTGACAGTGGACTGTGAATTTGGACTTTACTCCCTCGTGTCCTCTTTCTGTTGCCAGAGCACTGTCAGGCTTGAAGTTCAGTTCTGTCTTCCACACCTAGAACACACAATGCGCACACCTTTCTTTTTTTTCTTTTCTTTTTTTTTTTGAGACGGACTCTCGCTCTGTCGCCCAGGCTGGAGTGCAGTGGCCGGATCTCAGCTCACTGTAAGCTCTGCCTCCCAGGTTCACGCCAGTCTCCTGCCTCAGCCTCCTGAGTGGCTGGGACTACAGGCGCCTGCCACCTCGCCCGGCTAGTTTTTTGTATTTTTCAGTAGAGACGGGGTTTCACCGTGTTAGCCAGGATGGTCTCGATCTCCTGACCTCGTGATCCACCTGTCTCGGCCTCCCAAAGTGCTGGGATTACAGGCTTGAGCCACCGCGCCGGGCCAATGCGCACACCTTTCTAAGGATTCCTGCCTCTTTACAGTATGACAAGGTGCTCTGTAAGGTCCTCTGGAGGACACACAGTCTCTTCCCTTCATGAGGTGGCAGTTCAGTTAGTACAAAATTTACCCACATGTAACATCCATTCCAATGCACAGCAGCAGTCTCTGCCAAATGCCTCAAAAGCAACAGAGACAAATACTAGAGACCTCAGCAGCGGGAGAGCAAACGCTGGGTGGTCAGGGAAGAATTCATGGAAAACTCAACTTGACCTGGATTTTTAAGATGTGTCAGAGTTGGGTCTAAATATCTTTCAGAAACCAAAGGAAGGGTGGCAAGAGCCGAGTGAGGAAATAGGAAGTGGGGAGCAGTTTACTTGCTGGGACAGAAGGATCAAGCTAAGGAGTAGCAGAAGACGTAAGTGTAGAGTTCACCAGGTACAGGCATGGAGATTTGGGGTCAAAGGCACAGAGACCCCCTAGAACACAATAGCAAAAAACCAAATAACCCAATAAAAACTGGGCAAAAGACTTAAACAGGCTGGGCACAGTGGCTCATGCTTGTAATCCCAGCACTTTGAAAGGCCGAGGCGGGTGGATCATGAGGTCAGGAGATAGAGATCATCCTGGCTAACACAGTGAAATCCCATCTCTACTAAAAATACAAAATATTAGCCAGGCGTGGTGATGGGTGCCTATAGTCCCAGCTACTCAGGAGACTGAGGCAGGAGAATGGCGTGAACCCGGGAGGTGGAGCTATCGCACCACAGAACTCCAGCCTGGGCGACAGAGTGAGACTCTGTCTCAAAAACAAAAAAGACTTAAACATACATTTGTCCAAAGAAGACATACAAATGGCCAACAGGCATATGAAAATATACTCAACATCAATGATCATCAGGGAAATACAAATCAAAACTTCAATGAAACATCACCCCACACTCACGAGGATGTCCAATATCCAAAAAATAGAAAACCACAAATGTTGGCAAGGATGTGGAGAAATTAGAACCCTTGTCTACTGCTGGTGGGGATGTAAAATAATGTACCCATTAAAGAAAAGAGTATACAGGTTCCTCAACAAATTAAAAGCAGAACTACCATATGGCTCAGCAATCCCACTTCTGGGTATCCATCCAAAAGGATTGCAAGTCAGGGTCTTAAAGAGATATTTGCACTCCCACGTTCACTGCACCATTATTCCCCAGAGTCAACATATGGAAACAACCTAAGTATGCATCAATGGATGAACGAACAAACAAAATGTGGTACATATATTCAATCAATATTATTCAGCCATATTAAAGAAGGAAATTCTGCAATATGTAACCCATGGATGAGCCTGGAGGATATTATGCCAAGTGAAATCAGTCGGTCACAAAAAGACAAATACTTTATGATGCCACTTACATGTGCTATCTAGAGTAGTCAAAATCTTAGAAACAGAAAGCAGAACGATGGTTACCAGGCGCAGGAGAAAGCGGGAGACAGACAGTTGCCATTCAACGGGTACAGAGTTTCATTCATGCAAGATGAAAAAGTTCTAGAGATCTGCTGTACAACTGTGCTTACAGTTAACAATACTTTCCCAGACACAACTTTCAGGAGGGTAGATCTCATATTATACGTTATTTACCACAATAAAAAATTTTAAAAAGCAAAGAGACCAAAAGAGAAGCCAGGAGAATAGTCAGGATTCCCACCAGAGTCAATACACAAGAAAGAAAAGGCAGAATTTTGGAACATCCACATTTAGGCAGTTGGAGGAAAAGAATGAAGAAATGAAACAGAGATAAGAAAACAACGTTCTCAAATCCCTTGAGCAAGAGTTAATCTTACTGTCTCTTTTCTTGTTACTCCCTGTACTTTGATCACAGCTCTCACTGAAGTCTACCTTGTACCACAGTTGATGGTATACATCTCTGTCTCCCTCACCAGACAGAAAATTTCTTTGAGCGCCATAATTTTTCCAAGTCTTCTTTCATCCTTGGATTTTAATAGAATTTTAGGCCAAAGAAACCCTGAAAAATGAGTATTTGACTTGCAGAATGGATCAATCCCAGCATGACATCCCCTATTTTAGTAATTCCAAAGTACATAAATTTAGCTCAAAAAGGCAAAAAAATAAAATAAAATAATAAAAATACAACTTTGTATGGCTGCTTTTTCAAAATGAGTTTTACACTTGAGAAGCAAGAGGAGAATGGTTTTTGGATTCCCAGGTAACCAAAGCTCAGAAAAGGCCCTTCCTACGTGGAGGTCCTTGCATCATACATGGGGTGTTGTTGCTGTAGCCCTGCCCACAGAACTGTTCCTGCTGCTCCTTTCAACCACAGGGATCACAGGTTGCTCCTGGCCTCAGGTCCTTAAGATATACTTCCTAGTCTGCTCCCACTTCTGCTACTTGGTAAATCCAAGTGTTCTCCCTGAAACACACTGTGTATTCTTTGTTTGACTTTATTTGTTGTCACCCTTGAAGCTCTTCCTGTGCCTTACCACCATCCCCACATGCATCACCTACCCGCCACACACACCCCTGCGGCTCCGCACACTTTGGGAACACTATGCTGGATGTTTTTCCTCCTCAAAGGTGACGGCTCAGTGGGGCTTAAAAATCATGCAGAGGCTCAGCAAGCTTCCCTCACACACACTGGTCCCACTAATAGAGGTAGACACCAGAGACACCTTCACACACCACCAGGTTAGAATTCAATAGGGGAGACAGAAGAAAAAACTTAGTCCATGCACAGGTCATATGCCTCTGGTATGGCTCTATTTTCAAATCACCAAGGGCTCATTAATAGTGTCCACTGACAGCGCAATGTGCAAGAGCCAACCTGCTCTAATTTTGTTTAATTCTGTGTGCACTTACTTCACATTCTGTGCTAGTGGGCACAGAGCTCTCTAGATGTCACAAGATTGTTCTGAAGAGTCATGGTTTGTTGAGTGTTTTTCTCCAGGTTTCACTAGCTTTCTAATGTGATCTTGCATTCCAAAACTGCAAAGGTAATTTGGAAAACTCACCCAACCCCACACACACTGCATTTATTTGCTCAAAATCTTTTCATTTGGTGCTGGCTCTGAAACAGCAGTGCCCTCTGGAGTCAGTCTGATGTGGTGATTAGGGGCATGGGCCCTCAGGCTATTTCTTAGCTGTGTGATCACAAGCAAGCTACTGCAATCTCTGTGCTTCCATTTGTTTTCTTATCTGTAAAATGGAGCTGGTCATGAAAACTGTATTAGATAATGCAGCGTATCTGTTCACAACAATTGTATTTATTAGGATAACTTTCTATTTTTTTTTTTTAAAGACATCTTAGGCACTATTTCTTGAACCAGGTAGCAGGGAAACGGGTATAGTTTCTCCAATACTTCAAGTATTTTTTGACCAGAGCTTTTATAATCTTACCTTAGAACTGGCTCTTACATGTTCCCTCAGCAAAGGGGTTCAGCAGAGCAAAAAAAAGGAGGAAGAAAACCAGAGGAGAATGAAGGTATAGGATGCAGATTAGCAAATTTTTCCTACAAAGGACCAGAGAATCAATAATTTAGGCTTTGCAGATTTAGGGTCTCTGTTGGAACAACATAACTCTGCTGTGTAGTATGAAAGCAGCCAAAGACAAATGTAAATGAATGAGCTTGGCTGTGTTCTGATAAAATTTTATTTACAAAAACAGATAGCGGGCCAGATTTGGCCCGTGGGGCTGCAGTGTGAAAACCCCCATCACAGAACATAAGGAAAGAGAGTTTCAGGGACAGAGAAGTAGACACAGTGTCAAATGTGGCAGAATGGACAAGTAAGGTAAGGACACAAAAATATCTAATAGATTTGGCAACTAGGGAATCAACGGGGCAAGGATAATATAAGTGGAGAGATGGGGACAGATGCTGAGCTGCAGAATCTTCGTTGACCAGGAAAAAAGCCTAGGTAGTAGGCCTTGAAAAAAAATTAAGAAGTAAGATTCTATAAATGCCTCTACTTCCTGAGACAGAAGTATTAGGCTCTGAGGATTCAGTTCACCTTCATTAATAAGAATGTTTTATTCTTACTAATTCTGGCAGCAAGGCAGCCTGGGCCCCTGACACCTCCTAAGATGTCCTGAACTCAGACTCCCTGTCCTGAGCTTTGCAGAATATAATCAGTTCAGCCAGTGGACTGACTGTCTTTACTGTAATACTGAAGAGAAGGCTGAAAATAAGTGTTAGAGCCCATGAGGTATGTGGGCACCTTCCTAGCTGCAAACCTTTCCTCCTGTGATGCTGTTCTTCATTCCTGTAAGGGCCTTCTACTCTTTTTGTTAACTTATTTATCATAACAATTATAATATCACAAATCTTAAACTTCCATTGAGTCCGCCCAGTCCATGCAGTTTGGTGTGACCAGCTCTTATCCTATACTGTAAGAATGCCTGTGGTCCATTAAATAGTAGGAATCCTTCTCCCTTCCTTCTGGGAGCAGAGAATTTGAGCTCAATTCTATTTACTGTGAAAAAAAGAATGACAGTGAAGGATATAAGGGCTATAATGAGTAGTCCCCTTGTTATATTTATTTTAGCTTCCTGACTATATCCAAGGAGTGACTTGTTCAGATTACCCCATGAGACACCTAACACTTAACTAAAGTCCTGCTTCTAAAAGAGAAGGACAGCACAGAAACTAACATTTGTACAGTGCCTACAATGTGTCGGGCAAGATGCCATACCCTGGAAAGAGAAGGATAAATAAAACCAGCTGGTCAGTACATCTACCTAGGGAGGCAGGAGGGTGGGAACTATTATCCCCATTTCACAAAAGAAAAAACTGATGCTCAGAGAGGTCAAATTACTCCCTAAAGTCATTCAACTCATAAGAGACTCAGCTTATAAGAGATGAAGCTGAGGGCTTGCTGTTCCAAATGGATAATGATTCAACAATATACATGGCTTCTATTGCCAAAAGATACAAATAAGATTAAGTAAAGATATGGAAGAAACACAACAAGGCCAAGCATCTTGGAGGCAGTAGAGGAGAGGGGTTTAAGTGTGTAGGATTCTAGACAGGCTGCCTGGGTCTGAATCCAGCACTACCACTTAATAGCTATGAAACATCAGTCAAAATTACCTTCACCCAAAATCTAGAATGGATAAACACACTAAGATGTAAAGAGTCTCTAAGCTATTAATACCAAATATCAACTTAATCAACTGCTGCATGCCTACTCCTCAGGCCACGTGGCTGATTACAGAGAGACACAGGCACTTCCATCAGACATGCTTCTAAAACATGAAGAAGCTGAAATCCTAAAATAAAATACAGAACCAATAATTCATGATAGCTCTTGAGGCAGAACTGTCAAAAATCAATACCTTATGTTTTGAACTCATTATGATTGCCTTAGAAAGAACAGACTGAAGCACAACCTCCTTGAAACACTCTTCATATAAAACAGTACAGCACATAGAAGGTAATAAAACCTTTTACATTACTGCAGCAATAAAATATATTCAACTTCCGATTATATATAAAAATTGAGTTTTAAAAATATATGGTTCCCTGCAAATTTATAACATACTTAAGGAGGAGTAAACTAAGCCACCTATTATAGACCGCTAATTTTTTAAAATTACATTGTAAACACACTTTCACTCTTTCTGCTATGAATGGTCACAACCTATTTTGGTCATCTGGGAATATTCACACCGAATGAAACACATTGTAGTAAGAATCATCTATTAAAGACATGATCATCATAATTGATCACTTCTGCATTGTTACTATAAAATTCTTTCTTTTAACTCGGATACTAACATTTGCACCAGAATATAGGGACCATATCTGTCACAAAAGCATTAGAAATAAGTACCAACCCCATGTAAGATAGCCCTTCTCCTAGTATCCCTGGGTGACACAGGTCATTCTGCTAATCAGTTAATGAGGTATTCAGAATATAAGACAATCTGTGTGTGTCTTATATTTAAAACCTAAGTGTATTATGGGTTCAAGGGTTTCACTCAACCTTATGAACACTACGTGTTTAAATGAAGGAAATAGGAGGTGACAGGAATTTAGACTCTTCTAAGTAAAGCTGAAAAAGCAAATAAGAAATGTGAATAATATTTAGCAACTTGGCTGCTGAAGATCTCACAGCAGCACTCTCCTCCTACCTAGTCCAAAGAGCCTAGAAAAATATCAAGGACAACAGGCCAGAAGTCAAGATAAAATGGGTTATAGAAACCAATCCTTCTATCCATAATACACGTTCACCCCTTTAAGGATACCACAGGAAGGATACGAAAGAAGAGTGGCTACCTCTGAAACAAGGTATTAAGTAACAGGAGACTTGGATGGGAAGAATATTTTACACTTTCACAGTACTCTTCTGTATGGTTTAAATTTTTATCATGTGCATATGGAATCAAATTTTTTAAAATATCATCCTTATAGCACATCAAGGACAAGAGCCTTGGAGGCAGTCCTGCACAGCAGTTTATCTGTGCAGGCTTCTACAGAGACTGCCTGGGTTTGAATCCCATAACTACCATTACTAGATAAGAAACATTAGTAAAGTTACTGAATTAGTAAAGTTACTCTCTTTGAAACCCAATTTCTTCTCCTTCAGACAAAAATAATGCTATCTATTTTATAGGGACTAAATAAAGGAGGTAAAACTCTAGTAAGTGTTCAATAAATTATAGCTGTATTATACTTGGGGATATGAATAATGCCTATCCTCTTCCTGTTGACTCTGAAAGTTATTTCTTGAGTCATAACACTAACACTCCAAGAGCTATCTTGCAGATTTCCTATCAGCCCAAACCACGGGCAAGGGTCGGCCTAGCTCTCTACTGCCACCTCCTGTCAGCTAGAAACATGCAGGTGAGAGCGGTCCGTAAGAAACTGCTCAAGCCTCAGGAAGAGCAGGAGCCATAATGGCTCACTGAAATAGTCTCCGAAACAGGTGTGATAGGAAAGCATTCCTCTGTTAGAAATAGCCTTTCTCTTTTAAAGGATCCTTTGAGGTGTATCTGTTTACAAACCAAGAAAAATGAAGTTGCTCTTTTACAATCCCTTTCAGCACATTCAGCTGTGTGCTAGACACTGTGCTAAGCTCTTTGCAAACATGACTTAATTTAATCTTACCAACAGTTCTGTGAGGTATACATTGTAATCCCCTTTTTTCAAATGAGAAAATCAAGATGATGTAATTTGCCCAAAGTCATACAGCTAGGATATGCAGGCATGGGAATGTGAATGGTGGTGTAGCTCTAGTGAAGTGTGGAAACTTTGTTCTTTGCCTATGAAATTAAAGCAGACAGGGAAAGCTCTGCTTATTTGCCTTGCTGGCGGAATCAGTCAAACTGGATGCAGCAGCTGTACCAGTCAGGTCAGGACCATGGTGAGGGGCAGATGGCACACTCAAACCAAGGAAACGAAAAAAGATTAATAAAGAGATGGAGATGCTTAGAGAAAGCAAGAGAGATGGTACAGTCCCTGGGGTAGCTGACCGTACCATCAGCTTGGCCTGAAGGTGCAAGGGGCAGGAATGTGGAGGGCATGGTTATAAGAACCCGCAGAGCTGCGATGAGAAGGCTGCCTGACTGGAGTGTGGATGTACACTGGGGGCGAGGGGTAACACCCTGCAGCCTCTCGTCTTCATTGCTGCCTGCTGATGCAGTCCACAGAGGCTGGTCTTCCCCACCACTGAGCAAGTAGAAAAGATAGACAGTGGATCTAGAGGAGGCCAACCAAAATCACCTAGCAAAAGCCCAAAATGTGGTTATTATCAGTGGTTACTCTTGGCTTGGAGATTCGGGCTTATTTTTAATTTATTCTTTATGTCTTATCTTTATAATAAGAACAAAGTTATTTCCTTTAGAAAAAAAATTTTTTATCAATACTCAGAAAAATTTCCAGTCTTCTTTTTGAAGATGTACTTCAAACATGCTAGCTATTTTCTTAAGTATGTTTTTTATATCTTAAGCCTACTACATTGTCTAGAAAATAACTCTAAAATTATATCAACAGATAATAATAATTTGATTTATATTATTTTCTTAGTCAACATCATCATCACCATCACCATAAACAACTACAATTGTATATGAAAGAAGCAAGCTAGGTCACTGCAGACTGAAAAGTGGGAATGGTGTCCCAATACTTTACCACTGGGGTTTGCAAACTATAGCCTGCAAGTCAAATCTGGTCCACTGCATGATTTTATAAATAAAGTTTCAATGGGACACAGACATGGTCTGTCTTCACACTAAAACAGCAGAACTGAATCACTGCAACAGACACTGTATGGACCATGAAGCCCCAAATATTTACTATCTGGCCCTCTACAGAAAAAGCACCCTGCCAATCCCTACTTCACAGTTTCTGCCATAAGGTTTTTAACAACAACAAAAAAATCTATATATCAGCTTATCCTATCTTAGCAGATATTGACAAAAATAAATCTTACTGAAAAAAATATAACTTAAACTCTCTTTACTGCAGATATGTAAAAATGCTCTGCAGAAAATAGGAGCCACATCAGCAGTAGTTTAATCTAAATGGCATTTCTAAACGTTATATTTATTTCGCATCTGAGTTGTTGATAATCAGATGGACCTAAAAATGAAACGGAGAAGACATTACAAAACTTCCTATAATTTTTCACTAACTGTAGGCAACCCCTGCTTGTCTGATTTTACTCATCTGTAAAATGGGTGGATGGAACTTTTCAACATCTTTTTTATTAACTTTCATATTAGGTTCAGGGGTACATGTGCAGGTTTGTTATACAAGTAAACTCATGTCATGGGGGTTTGGTGTACAGACTATTTCATCACCCAAGTACTAAGTATAGTACCCATTAGGTACTTTTCCTGATCCTTTCCCTTCTCCCACTCCCCACCCTCAAGGAGGCCTCAGTGTCTGTTGTTCCCCTCTTTGTTCCATCATTTAGCTCCCACATATAAGTGAGAACATGCCGTATTTGGTTTTCTGTTCTTGTGTTGGTTTGCTTAGGATAATAGCCTCCAGCTCCATACATGTTGCCACAAAGGACATGATCTCATTCTTTTCTATGGTTGCATGATATTCCATGGTATATATGCACCACATTTTCTTTATTCAGTCCACTATTGATGAGCACTTAGGCCGCTTCCATGTCTTTCCTATTATGAATAGTGCTGCAATGAACATATGTGTATATGTGTCTTTATGGTTGAATGATTTATATTCCTTTGGGTATAGACTCAATACTGGGATTGCTGGGTCGAATGGTAATTCTGTCTTTAGTTCTCTGTGGAATCGCCACACTGCTTCCCACAGTGGCTGAACTAATTCACACTCCTACCAGCAATGCATAAGCATTCCCTTTTCTCTGCAACCTCACCAGCATCTGTTATTTTTTGACTTTTTAACAATAGCCATTCTGACTGGTATGAGATGGTAACTCACTGTGGTTTCGATTTGTATTTCTCTAATGGTGAAAAAATTTGAGCATTTTTTCATATGCTTGTTGGCCATATATATGTCCTCTTTCAAAAAGTATCTGTACGTGTCTTTGCCTACTTTTTTAATGTGTTTGTTTGTTTTCTTCTTGTAAATTTGTTTAAGTTATTTATAAATCCAATATCTCAGATCTCTTTAGAATCAAAGCTTAGTGACTCTGAGAATTTAAGGAAAATTCCTTGTTTATCTGTGTGACTCAATCAAGAAATAAATTAAGCCAGTCACACAAAAAAACAAACATTATATGATCCTAATTAAATGAAGTCTTAAAAGTAGTCAAACTCATAGAATCAGAAAGTAGAATGGACCAGAGGCTGAAGAAAGGGGGGAAAGAAGAACTGTTTAATGGGTATAGAGTTTCAGATATGCAATATGACAAATTCTGGAGATCTGTTGCACAGCAATGTCAATATACTTAACACTCCTGAACTGTGCCTTTAAAATGGTTAAGATGGTAAATTTTGTTGTGTGTTTCCTTACCACAACAAAAAAGAAAGACAGAAAGAGAGAGAGAGAGAGAGAGAGAAAGAAAGAAAGAAAGAAAGAGAGAGAGAGAGAGAGAGAAAGAAAGAAAGAAAGAAAGAAAGAGAAAGAAAGAAAAAGAAAGAAAGAAAGAAAGAGAAAGAAAGA
>NW_012114844.1:2867767-2907395 GCF_000951035.1 Colobus angolensis palliatus | reverse complement strand
AGCCAGACCAACATGGTGAAACCCCCGTCTCTACTAAAAATACAAAAATTAGTTGGGTGTGGTGGCGTGTGCCTGTAATCCCAGCTACTCAGGAGGCTGACACAGGAGAATCGCTTTAACCCAGGAGGCAGAGGTTGCAGTGAGCCGAGATTGTGCCACTGCACTCCAGTCTGCATGACAGAGCGAGACTCCATCTAAAAAAAAACAAAAACATAATCCTCCCTAAAACCTTCTAAAACAGCTTGACAGGAAAAAAGAAGCAGAAAAAAGTTTCTAATGACTGGTACCTCAATCAAAATTTAATGGATTCAAATCAATAAATAGTCATTACTAATACCTCACTTTATGGAAGGCCATGCCCAAGGAACTACAGAGAACACACAGATAAGTTGCTATCAATGTCCTCTAGGACCTAAAAACCTGGTCAGCTAAAAATGCATCTAATCTGTTATCTGTAAAGAGATAATTAAATAATTGTAATAAGGGGTAGAGTAATACAAGTTCCAAGGTAATAGGTACAAAGGAAGAAAGTTGTATTCCTTTGAGAAGGGAGAAACACAGGAAAACCTCTCTAGGAAGGTGGCCTGTTGTATCAACCATGAAAGGATGAGTCTTTTAGAGAGGAAAAGTCTTTTGGAAACAAGAACATCTGGGTTTTATCCCTCCTCTGTTTGACTGTGTGACTGCAAACAAGTCATTTCTCACCTAGACCCGTTCTCTTATCTACAAAATGAAAAGTTGACTTAGATGATCTTCAAATCCCTTCCAATTCAGATAATCCCCTGTGCCAATTAAATAACTAAAGGATATACAAATTGGAAGACTGCAGACAAATCCATCGCCTTGGACTAACAATAAATTTGTCAAACACTGACATCTACTGGAAATTGAGAAAACTACTTAATCCATCTCATAAATAGCCTTTAAAAACCTAGTCTTGAATACTCTGTTTTGAAAACACATTATCAAAGATCCAAGTTTCTTATGAAATTAAATCTTTTAATATTATTTTATCAAACTTAAGAAAATTTTGAAGAAAATAATTACTTCAGAAACGTCTGTTTCCATTTGGAAATTTGGGCCTGTGCTCCTATGCTTTCCTGTGACAAAAATAACCAGCTTAACAACACATTGTGACAAACTTCTGTTCATAAGAACAACAAATATAAACTGATCCGGAATACACTTAACCAAGCTCTCAAGGGGATTTTGGAAGAGAAATTAACAAAATTCTTTAAAGTTAATCTTAAAAAATACATGTAGAAGAGTCAGCTAAATTTTTCAAATTAGAATAATGGGGCAGGACTCATCCTGCCAGGTATTAAAATCCATTGAACAGCCATTATACATCTGTATTAATCAAAATATTATGGCAGTAGTGCCAAAATAGGCAGATTCCACAGATAGGTGGCAAAGACAAAAACAGCCAGATACAGACCCAAACATATATAAGAATTTTGTTCATGAAAATGGTGAATCTCAAGCCAGCAGAGAAAGGGTAGATTACTCATTAAATGTGTTCAGACACCTGGCTAACATTTATTTATAAAACATATTCTTGGTCGGGTACGATGGCTCATACCTGTAATCCCAGCACTTTGGGAGGCCAAGGCAGGTGGATCACCTGAGGTCAGAAGTTCAAGACCAGCTTGGCCAACACGGTGAAACTCCGTCTCTACTAAAAATACAAAAACTAGCTGGGCGACGGGCACCTGTAGTCTCAGCTACTCGGGAGGCTGAGGCAGGAGAATGGCGTATACCCGGGAGGCGGAGCTTGCAGTAAGCTGAGATCCCGCCACTGCACTCCAGTCAGAGCAAGACTCCGCCTCAAAAAAAAAAAAAAAGATTCATTAGAAAGGTTAAAAAACATTTTAGAAAGCTTAGTATATATTTTGAAACTTTCATAAGGAGTGTATTTTAACCATTGTAACTTTTAAAAGAAGTAAGGAGAAATTAAAACTTAAGGATTTTTTTTGATTAGTACTTCAAAACTGATAAGACAAAATTAAGTTACTTCCAAGGTTGAAAATTCACACAACAGGATTATAAGATGCCCCAAATGAATTTCTTCTGAGAATAATTTTTTCAATATATTAATGAGGTTTCCTGTTACAGTGTACTTTCTTGAGAGACTTATTAAAAGGGGTATATTTCCTTCGGATACAACCTCATGGAAAACTACTATTCAAAATTAAAGACTTGACTTAATTACAACTTCCCTTCTGAAGCCTTCTCAAGCATTTTAGGCAAAGAGAACTCTCCATCCTGGGTCCCCGGAGCACTCTAGGCACATCCCAATGGGATCCTTAGCACCAGGATTGAAATCACTAGCTCACGTGGAATAGTCATCGGCATCATCATCATCATCAAATACTTATATGCAGTGGCATTATACTAAAAGCTTTATGTAAATTTCCTATTTAATCTTCAGAACAATCCAGTGAAGCAGATATTATTATCCTCATTTTCAGATTATCGGAGGTTTAGGTGAAGGGGTTTACTTGTGTCACTCAGCAGGATGCAGCAGAATCAGTAACTAAACTCAACTCTACCTGAGACCAAAACCTTGATCCTAACCACTCCTTATCCATCATCCCCTCCATACACCTGTCTTCCCCAAAGAAGTGTGAACTCCTGTGGCCAGACACCACTGCCCCTTATTTATCTTTTTGTTTCCAGGGCATCATATGGAGGCTGCCACACCATTGGTAGCCATTAGTGTATGTTCATTAGTTATTTCGGCCATTCCCTCACTCAGGGAAAGGTCAACATACTCTCATGTGTTAGTGATGAGTATGTAAAGTGGCATAACCTTATTTGGTAAGCAATACAGAAACACCTATAAAAATTTAGAATTCACAGCCATTTCATGGATAGAAGTTGATCCCATGGACTTACTTGCATAACTATGCAGAAACATATCTATCAGGATGCTCTTTTTTATTTTTATTTGTAATATCTAAAAAACAAAAGCAACCCAACTAGCTACTAACAAAAGACTAGTTAAATAACTTAGAGCACCTCAATGCTATGTAACCATTTAAAACACTATGCTAAATCTATATGTGTTGCTATGAAAAGAGTTCTACAGTTTATTAACAAGTGAAAAAGCAGGATGCAAAACAAAATGTGAAGTCTGATCTTATCTGTATAAATTTTTTAAAAGGATACAAATATATGCATCTGGAAGGATACCCAAGTACGTTAACAGTGGTCACTGGGGAATAGGCTGGGAAGAAGAGGGGTGGGACTTTTTCTTTTATACCCTTCTAAACCATTTAAATGATTTACCATGTAATTAGTTAGACTGGCATGTAATTACTTTTATGAATGAATGAATTGTTGCTCTACTGTTTGGGGTTTTTTTTTTTTTTTCCTTTTTGTTGTTTTTAACACCAACAAAGACTAAGATGAAGTACAGTTAACTTGGGTTGGCCAAGATGGCTAGCTGTGAATCCATCCTCTCATATTCCTGTTCTTCATTCAAAGGCTATATCCTTATCTTAAAGATTTGGCAGCTTGTGCATACATATCCCTCCTTCCCACCCCCAAAAAACTAACACACTCTGTAAGTAACATCAACCCTTCCCTCAAATTTTATTTGTTAAACCTTCAAAGGGTACATGAGAAAGGCAAGTCTTACCTGTGGTCAGCCAATTAAATCTGCTTTTATTTATGGTTTATCACTAACTAAACATACAGCTAAAAGTACAAAGTTAATTATTACTCTTGAAAGGAGAAATTGAAAATGCTGATGGGTGAGCAGCAGGACAATTCTTGTATTTCTAATGTCTTACTCTCATTGATCATATCAGCACTCACAAAAGACTGTCTTGCCTAAAGTTACCATTCCTTATTCCAGCATCCCTTTTTCATTTTATTCTGCCCTTTCTACAGCAAAAAGAGGTACCAAAAAAGAACTATCTTTACCTGTAGTCTCTTAATTCTAGCAAATTAATATCAATTTCTATATATTTGAAGATTCTGCTATTTTCTCCTTTTAGCTAATCCCTTCCAAATTTATATTTATAGTTTCTCTCTACTTTTATAAATTATACTAGGCTACAAAATAGTTTCAAAAACATTTCACCTAGAAAACCTCATCTAGAAAGGCAAATTGATCTTGGTCTGTCTACATTTGCCATGGCCTCATCCCCTAGCCACTAAGATCCCTGTTTGTAATCTCAGGTCTCACCCCAAGACCATACTCTGGCAAGTCCTGAATCAATATCTCTTATGTCCTGACCTCCACAGCTATATATCCAACTAGCTATCCACCAGCATTTCTGGGAGGTCCCAGAGCAACCTCAAATGGGATTCACTATGTGTCCCCCAACCCCCACATCTCCTCTCTTCTGCATTCTTTGCCTAAGTTAAGAGCATCACATGCAGATGGCAAAGCCAGGCTGTCCTTCAACAGCCTCAAGTGGCCTGGAGACTCTACATTCTGCATATGTCAGAACTTGTTCCATCCTCTCCATTTCTAAAAGTGGTCATCGTTTCTCATCCATTCAAATCCATCAGATTCCCAAGGGATGGCCCACACCTCGTTTCTTTGGCCTTCATCTCACCTAGCCTGCCCTCCTTATTTCTGGCAGAAAAACCTTTCACAAACGTAGAACTAGTCATGTCACTCCTATGATTAAAGTCTTTCAATAAGAGCACCTACAAAATAAAGTTCAAATCCCAGATGCCTGACATATAATACCCTTCACAATGTGGGCCTCCAGCCTCAGCTCAGGCCATGACACCAACCGAATCACAACCTGTCTTGAGCTGAGTGCAGCAGAGGCTGCTGGTTGCCCATCTGGACATCATTCTCTCTTTCTCCTTAGTAGTACAAAACGAACTTTATTCAGGAGGCCATGAATCCCACTGCAACAGCACATTTCTCACCTTCCCTGGTAGTTATGTATGACCTTGTGCCTAAGTTCTGACAAATGGGACTTTCAAGGTAAAGGATGCTCTTTTACCCCCATCACCCTCTCTTTCCTCCTGCTGACTAGAATTCAGAGTTGACAGCTGAAGCTTGAGATGCCAGGCAGGACCATATGGCAGATGTGGCAGATTTGTCTCTGATGACTGTGGGGCCTCTACAACAGCCACAGACTATAAATACAACTCCCAGACTTCTCTCCCAAGCATCTCACTGATATTTTGCAGTCTTCACTGATATTTTGGAGTTTTCTGCTATATACAACCAAATCTGATTTTAACTGATAAGCTGAGCATGCCCTCCTTTTACCCACCTCCACAGCACATGACGGCAGCAAGGAAAGGCACCGTGTGCCATGCCACAAACTGCATGCCTTTGGGGAAAGCAGACCTGGCAGGAAGACCTGGCTCTGCCTTTTAACTGTGGCATGTCCATAAATAATGTTCTCTCTGAGACTTACTTTCTGCAACTGAGAGAATAAGAATCTAGAAATTCTTACAAGATAATAATATAGTCATGATGAATAAGCTTACATATGTAAGAGCACTTAGCATAAAGCTTAGCACTTAGTAGACAAAGGGTAGCTACGAATAATTTACCCGTATCACTGTCTCTGTACAAAAACTCCTTGGGGCCAGGTACGGCGGCTCACACCTGTGATCCCAATACTCCGGGAGGCTGAGGTGGGTGAAACACCAGAGGTCAGGAATTTGAGAACAGCCTGGCCAACATGGTGAAACCCCATCTCTACTAAAAATAAAAAACTAGCTGAGTGTGGTGGTGCACGCCCATAGTCCCAGCTCAGGAGGCTGAGGCAGGAGAATCACTTGAACCCGGGAGGTGGAAGTTGTAGTGAGCCTAGATTGTGCCATTGCACTCCAGCTTGGGCGACAGAGTGAGATTCTGTCTCAAAAAAAAAAAAAAAAAAAAAAAGTCCTTGAGAGTAAATGTCCAGAAACTGAGCTTTCATAGTCCTGTACACACTTTCTGGTGCTTCAACACAGTGTAAGAAACTTGAGTCCTAAGCAGGGTCCAGGCTCATGACAAATTAGTACCCCCATGCTTGGCACAGTGTCACACACAGTAGGACCCTCAGAATATTTGTTACACAAGTGAGTGAACCAATACAACACTTTAGAAAGGAAAAGAAAAAGGCAGAGTGTACATAATTGATCACTGGGTTCAGCTCCTGATTTTCATTTGCCTAATTCTGATTTCTTTTTGGCCTTAGGCAGATAGAATAGAGAGTATTTTTATACTAGCATTTACACTTTTTTAAACAACAAAAACTGGTTTTTAAAAAGTCAAAAAGAAAACACCCAAAAAAATAAACATTCACTCCAGGCAAACTTCCAAATACTGTGATATGTTTTCTCTTTGTTTTAGGGGAGAGGTTCACAATGAAACAAAATATTACAGCAACCTTTTGCAGATTCAAAAGGTTAAATTCAAAATGTTATCAATAATGTAACTCCCACTGTTTTTACAAAGAAAACCTTGATCCATAAAGATACATAATTTCTATTACAAGAAGACGAAGTGGAAATGTACCTAAACTTGTAAAACTGTCATTACTTAAATATAAGTCTTAAAATTCAAGATAAAGACCTTGGCACAAATATTTGACTTTCTACTTTCATTTCCAGTGAACTGAACAAAGGAAAACAAACTTGGGAAAAATGTCTATTATGATTAGAAACCAGGGAAGAATGCCATACCTAAGTCGGAAACTTCTGCAAGATATAATTTAGGAAAAAGGGAATTTGATAATGAAGTACATGTTAAAGAAAAGGCTGCCTTGGGAAGAGCCGGAAGGAAACCAATGTGGAACTGCAGTCAAGCCCCCAGCCAGGAGAAGCAGGTATATATATTGTAACAATGGGTCTCTGGACAGCAAGCCGCTAAAAAGCAAATCTTGACCCTTCTTGGGCCTCAGATACCTAGTGCAAAGCAGATTTAATGAGAAAGACCGACTCAGCCCTCATCCCTGCTTACCCTCAGCAGTGTAGCACACTGTGGCAAAATGTGGGTATGGCCATGACTCCTAACAAAGGCTCCATGTTTGGATCTTCTGCCCCTGTAAGTATTGGGCTATGCTGAAAACAAACAACTATGGAGAAAATAAATCCTTCATACGGTGGCAAAGCTCCCTCCAGCAGGTGCCTACAATAATTGCGTATTCCCTTCTCCCCTCAGTTTACTGCATCTTTCTCAAGCAAAACGAAATGTAGCAAATTTAAATTATTCCCTTCTTTCTTTCTCTATCTGGGCCTGAACACCAACCACACAATCTCTAACAGAGCCCATCAGAACTACCAATAGCAGGCAAACCTAAACTTTTTTTTTTTTTTTTTTGAGAGGGAGTCTCGTTCTGTCGCCCAGGCTGGAGTGCAGTGGCCGGATCTCAGCTCACTGCAAGCTCCGCCTCCCGGGTTTACGCCATTCTCTCGCCTCAGCCTCCCGAGTAGCTGGGACTACAGGCGCCTGCCACCTCGCCCGGCTAATTTTTTGTATTTTTTTAGTAGAGACGGGGTTTCACCGTGTTAGCTAGGATGGTCTCGATCTCCTGACCTCGTGATGCGCGCGTCTCGGCCTCCCAAAGTGCTGGGATTACAGGCTTGAGCCACCGTGCCCGGAGGTGAGAGAAGGGAGAAAACAGTCACTGCAGTTTGAAATTTTATACTTTTTTTTTTTTTTGTACTCAATGGAGTAAAATCAATATGCTCTTTCTAAGGAAATAAGACCACGTAGCAAAAAAAAAAAGGGACAATGAAGTTTCCTTTATTTTCACTCATTATTGTCTAAGTATTTTTCTTGTAATCCAGCTAAATCTTTATTCTCTTGTAGCTTGTTATAACCATCAAATTCTGAAATATTTCCAAACATTTTTAAATGTAGATAAATAAAAAAATAGAAAAAAATGTAATGATGATCATAAAAAACAACCAACAGAAGTTTTCCAAACACATTTCTTAACAATGCCTTAGTCACCAGTAAATTACTAGAGCTAGTATACATGAGACACAAATTTCTTATTAACATACTAAGATAATTTTTTAGAGAAAGTTTCTATCAGAAATCTAAAAATGACAATTTTCTAAATATACAGATAAAGAATCAGCACTAAAAATCTAAAGTTCTTTTTTAAATCTTCAACTTGGAAGAATATCTCCAGTCAATACAGAGACCTACAATCTACTGGGATCATAGAAGAATGAGCACTGAAGCTTTGAGTGGTGTGTGTGTGTGTGTGTGTGTGTGTGTGTGTGAGCGAAAGTACGAGCGAGAGAATGAGAGAGATCACACACATGTGAGAGTGAGCCCAACAATCCAACGTTGGTATAGACCATGCTAATATTTTTGATTTTTTATTTCGAGCGAGGTCCGAATTTTCTCTAAATATTTGGCAGTCTGTAGCACAGTGCTAGCAGACAGTAAAAGTGATAGCCAAGGTGTTGCATGCAAAATCAAGTATCTAGCTTGTTTTAAGCAGACTAAACTTAAATAGGAATTTCCAATGAATAAAGCAGATTAGGGAGAAGCACAAAATATGTAACAGCTTTTACTTTATATTAACTTTTTCTTTTCCATTTCAATGCAGCATTCAACATACAACAGTGAATTTTCTGCAACTTCTAATATAATTTCACGATGTTGAAAATAAGTCATTATTGAGGCCGGGCGCAGTGGCTCAATCCTGTAATCCCAGCACTTTGGGAGGCCGAGACGGGCGGATCACGAGGTCAGGAGATCGAGACCATCCTGGCTAACACGGTGAAACCCCGTCTCTACTAAAAAATAAAAAAAAAAACTAGCCGGGCGAGGTGGCGGGCGCCTGTAGTCCCAGCTACTCGGGAGGCTGAGGCAGGAGAATGGCGTGAACCCGGGAGGCGGAGCTTGCAGTGAGCTGAGATCCAGCCACTGCACTCCAGCCTAGGCGACAGAGCGAGACTCCATCTCAGAAAAAAAAAAAAAAAAAGAAAAAAGTCATTATTGAAAGAACTCTGTATCAGGTTTCTGTGTGGAGCAGATTATTTCTTCATAGAAGATAATCTTCTTAGATTCAAAGTGAAATACCGCACGTACTATGAAGAGTTTGGGGAAAGGAGAGGTATTTCTTGGTGTGATGGTTACTTTTATGCATCAACTTGATTGGGCCAAGGGGTGCCCAGACCAAATATTATTTCTGTGTGTGTCTATGAGAGTGTTTCAGGATGAGATTAACATTTGAATGAGTGGACTCAGTAAAGTGGACAGCCCATCTCAATGTGGGGTGGCCTGAACAGAATAAAAGGCAGAAGAAGGAATTTGTCCCTTCTTTCTTGCCTAACTGCATGAGCTAGGCCATCTCATCACATTTCCTGCGCAAGGACTAGAATTTACACTATAGGGTCCCCTGGTTCTCAGTCCTTCAGACTTTGAGTAAAAACATCACCACCTTTCCTGGTCTCTAGCTTACAGACAGCAGACTTTGAGACTTCTAGGCCTCCATAATTACATGAGCAAATTCATTATAACAAAGCTCCTAAAAGTATAGATAGAGATGTATATAGATGCATACACACACGCACAAACATAAAACTTATTGGTTCTGGGAACCCTGACTATACACTAGGTACATTTTTTTTAATGTAAAACTTTTCATGAAAAATGAAAAAACAGTGAATGTTGGTAGCTTATTTGATAATACGTATAGTACTTTGGGGTACTATGGCTACATCAGGTCACAAGTAATAAAAGTAAATATGTATTTATGCCACCAGCATTTAATAAAATATACAAAAGGAAGGAAAGCAGACTCTTGACAAACAAAGTATTTTTAGTCATTGTACTTACTTAAAGAGAAAACAACCTCACAAGTATCCTTACTTTGTTGTGGTATTTAATTACTATTTTAAAAGTTAGATTCTATATCTCTCACAATAAAGATGGGGGAAGGACCAGTCTGAAGAATCAGTGCAAATATTTCCCATTAAAATAGACATATTTCAGGACAAAGCTTTTAACAATGAGATTTGAGAATATGCTGCATCTATGATATAAAACTAGAAAACACAGTCACACAAAAGAATAATCTGAGATTTGTAATAATTGCTTAGAGGTTTTTTTGAGTTTTTGTTTTATTTTTTTGAAAAAGAGTCTTGCTCTGTTGCCCAGGTGGGAGTGCAAACATAGCTCTCTGCAACCTGGACCTCTTGGGCTCAGGAAATCCTCTCACCTCAGCCTCCCGAGTAGCTAGGACTACACATGCCAACACATGCCAACACAGCCAGCTAATTTTAAATATTTTGTAAGGATGGGGTCTCACTGTGTTTCCCAAGCTAGTCTTGAATTCATGGGCTCAAATGATCCTCCCACCTCGGCCTCCAAAAGTGCTGAGATAATAGGCATGAGCCACTGTGCCTGGTCCACTTAAGAGATTTTTTTTAAAGATTAATAATTTTAAAATTTTAATGATGGCAAAGGAATAACAGGATAGACAGAATAATAACCCAAATCAATAAAATAGACAAGATAGGGAAATTCTCTTATAAATCCAAATGATTTTGAAAGTGATGGGCATAAAAAGATGAGAGAAATATATTACAGATCCAGAAGAACCAAAGTAACTATAATAATAATTTCAAAAACAGAGGAAAGAAGGCATTATCAAAAAAGATAGTTGAAAATACTTCCCTGGAGTCAAAAAAGACATGAAACTTTAGGATGAAAGAGATGACTAAATACCAATTAATTCACAAAATTAATGAATATTAAATTTGGAAATTTCAAAAATAATAAAAATTCCTAAAAGAAGCCAAGCAATGAAAAACCAAGTTTCTTACAAAGGAAAAAACGAATATGACATCAGACATCACCTACAATACTAACTGCCACAAGACAACAGACTAGTTGTCTAGAACACAGGTCACAAACTATAGCCCTAAGACTAAATCTGGTCTGTTGCCTGTTTTTGTAAATAAAGTTGTATTAGAACATTGTCTGTTTTGGTACTGTCTGTGGTTTCTTTCATATTGCAGTGGTACAGTTGAATTATTGTCAAAGGTTCCATGGCCTGAAAAGCCTAAAATATTTACTATCTGGCACTTGACAGAAAATAACTGCCAAATCCTGGCCTAGAATTCTGGGTGGACAAAAGAAACAAAAACAAAAAGTTGTGACCTGAGAATTCTATCCTATTCAAGAATTCACTGATGCATACAAAGACAGCCTCAAAAATAAAAGCACTGTGAGAACATACCACTCCATGGACCATGCTGAAAAAATTACTTAAAGGAATATTCCATCTGACCAAGAAATTAATCAAAATATATAAATCAAGAATAAGGAAGATATGCTATAACAGCAGGAACAAGGAACCATGATGGACCCAGGAAATGTAGAGTTCAGTTTAAACAACTGTTCTCTATAATATAGTAAGAAAATAATCAAATGTCAACGAAAAATATTCCTTAAAGAATATACACATCTTTAAACTACTATTAATTTTAAACACGTTTGTGATGACAAAAGCTAGAAAGAAAAAGCGCACTGGCTGGGTGTGGTGGCTTACGCCTGTAATCCCAGCACTTTGGGAGGCCGAAGCGGGCGGATCACCTGAAGTCAGGAGTTTGAGACCAGCCTGGTCAATATGGTGAGACCTGTTTCTACTAAAAACATAAAAAATTAGCTAGGTGTGGTGGCACATGACTTTGTAATCCCAGCCACTGGGGAGGCAGAGGCAAGAGAATTACTTGAACCTGAGAGGTGGAAGTTGCAGTGAGCCAAGACTGTTCCATTCAACTCCAGCCTAGGCAACAGAGCGAGACTACGTCTGAAAAACCAACAAGAACATTGGGAAAAATGGTCAAAATCAACTTTTCGAAACTCTAGAAATTAGCCAAAGGCTTACAACAATCCAAATGTTTATTCTCTGTAAGAACAGTGAGCTTTGTGTCTTTTCAACTTGTCCCATTCCCATCCCCCTCTCCCCAGCTTCATGGTAAACTTGAAAATCAGCAGCCTCACAACTAAAGTAGCTGGGACAACCACCAACAGCCTGGCAGCCAATGGAGGGGCAGAACAGGTTTGGAGCTCAAGGAAAGCTCCATCCCAGAAAACTGTCACTAATTAATTTGTCTGGCAGTTCCCCAAAAAAATGCATTGTCAGGTCTTATCTTTACTTGATCTGACTCATAGCTCTCTCTGTGCAAAAAGCCCTATCCCTAGGACATTTATTTTAAAAATCAATGGCAATTGTTTAATATCACAGCTGTCTGGGGCAGCAATCCAGTTAGAGCTAACAAGAGGCTAACCAAAAAACTTAAAAGGAAAAACTGGGGAAGAAGATGTCCTGAGGAGGCTTTGAAAAGCTCGGACATATTCCAGGGAATCTAGAAGGCTATCTATGCAAATGTGCATGGCTGTGTGAATGCCCATAGAACCTTAAAAGACCCTAATCTCTGATCTCTGGCTGACCTTGAAGTTCTATGCAAGCAGGAAGTGAAAGTTAAGGCAAAGTTGTTAACTTACCTTTAAAAATGGTGAAAGTAGACCCCAAACAGAGGCCCTCTAAAAACAATGAGAGATTGGCTCAAGGCATTTAAGGAAATCTCTCACTGATTAGCTGAAAATTAACCTTAACAAGCACAAATGGCAACGGCTACACATAAAGAATACGGACTTCACAAAATTGATCCAAGAAAATCACTAAACAGGTGGCTGAGAGCAGTGGCTCATGCCTGAATCCTAGCACTTTGGGAGGCTAAGGTGGGCGGAAAGCTTGAGCTCAGGAGTTGAAGATCAGCCAAGGCAACATGGCAAAAACTCATCTCTACAAAAAATACAAAAATTAGCCAGGCATGGTGGCATGCACCTATAGTCTCAGCTACTAGGGAGGCTAAGGTAGGAGGATTGCCTGAGCCTAGGAGGTTAAGGCTACAGTGAGTCAGGATCACACCACTGCACTCCAGCCTAGGCAAAAGGGTGAGACTCTGTCTCATTTAAAAAAAAAAAAAAAAAAAAAAACTAAACAAATAACAACAACAAACAGCAACAACCAACAACTATAATAGGATAAAGGGATCTCACAGCCCTGCCACGTTTGAATAGTTTTGTCCCCTCCAAAATCCATATTGAAATTTAATCTCCAGTGCAACAGTTTGGGGAGAAGTGCCCTTTGGGAGGTGATTGATTCATGATTCTTGAATGGATTAGGGCCTTTATAAAAGGGCTGGATGAAGGGAGTTTTTCCCTTTTTCCCCTTCCACTTTCTGCCATGTGAGGACATAGCATTTCTTCCCTCCAGAGAACACAGAGTTGGAGACATCATCTTGGAAACAGAGACTAAACTCTCATCAGACAATAAACTTGCTACTGCCTTAATCTTAGACTTCCCAGCCTCCAGAACAGAGAAAATAAATTTCTGTTATTTATAAATTACTCCATCTGTGGTATTTTGTTATAGCAGCACACAGGAAAAAAATTGGAATTACCAAACAAAGAATTTAAATTAGCTCTTGCAAATATGTTCAAAGAACTAAAGGAAAGTGTGTATGAAGAATTTTTTTAAAGTATGAGAATAATGTATCACCAAATGGATAATATCAACAAAGAGATGGAAATTGTTTGTTAAAAGAAGGAAAAGAACCACCACCACCAAATAGATATTCTGGAATTCAAAAGTGTAATAGCCAAAGTGAAAAGTTCACTAGAGCCACTCAAGAGCAGATGTAAACTGGCCAAAGGAAGAACAAGTAAACCTGAAGGTAGGTAAATTAAGACAATCCATTCTGAGAAACATTAAGAAAAAAGAATGAAGAAAAACAAACAGATCCTCAGAGACTTGTAGAACACCATCAGGTATACCATAATACATAACAGATAACACATACGAAAACAAGTAAGACATACATGTGCTGGAAGTCACAGAATAAAAGCAAGAAGAAAAAGAGGAAGAAGTATGTTTGAATAAATAATAGCTAACAACTTCCCAAATTTGATGAAAAACATTAATATGAACTTCCAAGAAGCTCCACAAACTTCAAATAAGATTAAAAAAAAAGCACACCTAGACACATCATAATCAAGCTGTCAAAAGAAAAAGACAAAGAATCTTAATAACAGCCAGGCACAGGGGCTCACGCCTGAAATCCTAGCACTTTGGAGGCTGAGGTAGGTGGATCACTTGAGGTCAGGAGTTTGAGACCAACCTGGGCAACATAGTGAAATCCCATCTCTACTAAAAATATCAAAAATTAACCAGGCATGGTGGCATGCACCTGTAGTCCCAGCTACTTGGGAGGCTGAGGCACAAGAATTGCTTGAACCCAGGAGCCAGAGGTTGCAGTGAGCAAAGATCACACCACTGCCCTCAAGCCTAGATAACAGAGTGAGGCTCCGTCTCAAAAAAAAAAAATCTTAAAAGCAGCAACAACAAATAAAACATAAATCACTAGAGATCCTCAGATCCTCACAAGATTAACAGCTGAATTGTCAATGGAAACCTGGAGGCCAGAAGGCAGTGAAAATAACAAATTCAAAGTGCTGAATGAAAAACACTGCCAGCCAAGAATTCTATTTCCAGCAAAACTTTCCTTCAAAAACAAAGAAGATAGGATGCCAAGACAATGTAATATGAAAAGAATCATCTTTTTAAAGATAGTGCTGGGACAACCAAATATCCATATACAAAAGAATAAGTTGACCCCAACTTACACTATTTACAACAGTTCACTCAAAATACATCAAAGACCTAAATGTAAGGCTAAAACAATAAAGCTCTTAGAAAAAAACAGAGGCATAAATCTTCATGATCTTGGATTAGGCAATGGCTTCTTAGCTATGACACCAAAAGCACAAATAACAAAAAATTATTGCATAGGACTCCATCAAAATCAAAAACTTTGCTTCAAAGGATACCACCAAGAGAGTGAAAAAACACAATGGGAGAAATACTTGCAAATCACATATCTCACAAGGAACTTATTATCCAGAATACATAAAAAACTTCGATAACACAACAGTAAAAAGGCAACTCAATTAAAATTGGGCAAAAGATGTGAATATTTGAAGAAACAATCATTGGTTCACCAGTAAGCTATACGGACACAGGAGCAGCACCTAGGAAGCCAGGCCAAAAAATAAATCTAAGCACACAAAAATTGAGCAGAGATATCTATAGACACATATCACAGGGAGACAGATTCTACAGGCTAAGAGCAAGCTAGTTACCAAAAAAACAAACAAACCAAGAAAACACTTTAAAAAGTAAATCAGAATCCAGAGATACTACAAGACATTGTCAAAAAGATTTCAACAACAAAAAAAATATAGGACATGCAAAGAAACAAGAAAGTGACCTATAATCAAGGGGGGGAAATCAGTCAAGGAAAATGAAGTCTAAGTGGGCCAAGATGTTTAATTTAGTAAAGACTTCAAAGCAGCCACTATGAATATGAGCCAAGAATTTTTAAAAAATTCTGTTCAAAAAAACTAAAGTAGGCCAGGCGCGGTGGCTCACGCCTGTAATCCCAGCACTTTGGGAGGCCGAGGTGGGAAGATCACAAGGTCAGGAGATCGAGATCATCCTGGCTAACATGGTGAAATCCGGTCTCTACTAAAAACACAAAAAGAAAAATTAGCCGGGCATGGTGGCAGGCACCTGTAGTTCCAGCTACTCAGGAGGCTGAGGCAGGAGAATGGCATGAACCTGGGAGGCGGAGCTTGCAGTGAGCCGAGATTGCACCTCTGCACTCCAGCCTAGGTGACAGTGTGAGACTTCATCCCCGTCCAAAAAAAACTAAAGGAAACTAATGTTCCCAGAATTAAATGAATATATGACACCAATGACTCAACAAATAGAGAATATCAATGAAGAAACTGAAAATTTAAATAAGTATCAAACTCTACAGTTGAAAAGAACAACTACTGGCCAGGCACAGTGCCTCATGCCTGTAATCCCAGCACTTTGGGAGGCCAAGGCAAGTGGATCACAAGGTCAAGAGATCAAGACCATCGTGGCCAACATGGTGAAACCCCATCTCTACTAAAAATACAAAAATTAGCTGGGTGTGGTGGCACATGCCTGTAGTCCCAGCTACTCGGGAGGCTGAGGCAGGAGAATCACTTGAACCCAGGAGCCGGAGGTTTCTGTGAGCTGAGACCACACCATTGCACTCCAGCCTAGGCGACAACAGCGAAACTTCGTCTAAAAAAAAAAGAAAAGTACAACTACTGAAATAAAAAATGCATTACATGGACTCAACAATGGGTTTGAGATGATGGAAGAAAAAAGGCAGTATACTTAAACAGATCTATAGAAATTACCCAACATGAAAAAAGAAAGAAAAAAAGACTGAAGAAAAATTAACATAGTCTAAGTGACTTGTGGGACAATATCAAGAATACCAATATACTATATGTGGAATAAGAGTCCTAGAAGGAGAAGAGAGACAATGTGGCAGGAAAACAAATTTTTTTTGAAAAATAATGGCTGAGAACCTCCTATAGTTGATGAAAAAATTAATCTACAGACCCAAGAAGCTCAATAAATCCCATGTAGGATAAAACTAAAGAAATCTACATACACCAGGCACGGTGGCTCACGCCTTTAATCCCAACATTTTGGGAGGCCGAGGCACGTGGATCAGGTCAGGAGATCAAGACCATCCTGGCCAACATGATGAAACCCCGTCTCTAATAAAAATACAAAAAAACTAGCTGAGCGCAGCAGTGTGCACCTGTAGTCCCAGCTACTTGGGAGGCTGAGGCAGGAGAATTGCTTGAACCTGGGAGGCAGAGGCCGTAGTGAGCCAAGATTGTACCACTGCACTCCAGCCTGGCAACAGAGCGAGACTCTATCTCAAAAAAAAAAAAAAGAAAAGAAAAGAAAAGAAATCTACATTTTTACACATCAGAGTCAAACTGCTGAAAGAGAAAAACAACTTATTATAAATAGGTAAATACAAAAATACAATGAATGACTGACTTCTCATCAGAAACAATGGAGGACACAAGGCAGAAGAATAACACTGAAAATGCTGAAAGGAAAAAAATATATATGTCAACTAAGAATTTTATCTTCAGCAAAACCCTTTCAAAAACAGAGGCAGACTAAGACATTCCTAGATAAACAAAAACTGACAGAATTAATTACTGGCAGAGCTGTATGAGAAAGACTAAAGAAAGTCCTTGGGGCCAAAAGGAAATTATACTGGATGGTAACTCAAATTCACAGGAAAGAATGAAGAACACTGGAAATAGTAAGTAGGAAGGTAAACACAAAAGACTGTTTTTTTCTCTTTTCTTCTATTCCTTTTTAAAACATAAGAGTTCTTAAGGCAATAATTACAACACTATTTGTTGGATTTATAGTACATACAGATGTAACTTACATTGTTTTGTGAATTAGGAGGAGAAGAGAGACCTTGGGGTAAAGGAGGAGGATCTTTTCTGAGTGCACTCAGACCCAGCAGACTCAACATCCAAAAACTGGGCCCAGAACAAAGACAGCACTTGACTCTTATACATACTTCTAAAAGGGGATGGGCTAACTTGAGTCAGGCTTACACTGGCACAAAGCGAAAGCAAGGATACAGAGGCAGGACTGTTGGAAGCAAGTCCCCCCAAAATCTGGTCATAAACTGGCCCCAAAACTGGCCATAAACAAAATCTCTGCAGCACTGTAACATGTTCATAATGGCCCTAACACCCATGCTGAAAGGTTGTGGGTTTACCAGAATGAGGGCAAGGAACCATGGCCCGCCCAGGGCGGAAAACTGCTTAAAGGCATTCTTAAGCCACAAGCAATAGCATGAGCGATCTGTGCCTTAAGGACATCCTCCTGCTGCAGTTAACTAGCCCAACCTATTTCTTTAATTGGGCCCATCCCTTTGTTTCCCATAAGGGATACTTTTAGTTAGTCGAATATCTATAGAAACAATGCTAATGACTGGCTGGCTGTTAATAAACATGTGGGTAAATCTCTGTTCGGTGCTCTCAGCTCTGAACGCTGTGAGACCCCTGATTTCCCACTTCCCACCTCTATATTTCTGTGTGTATGTCTTTAATTCCTCTAGCGCCACTGGGTTAGGGTCTTCCTGACCAAGCTGGTCTCAGCACAGGACAAAGAGAGTTAATCAAATTGTAACAGGTTCAGAACTCAGGATTACACATGACCATTGCTATGCAACTCAGATGGCCATTATCTAGGTTTGCCCTAGTGTCTACCAAGCCTTATTCCATGGCCTTCACTATGGTGCCAGGTGGCCGTATCTCAGGCCTGCTCAGTAGGTTTATGACCTTCACTCCACTCCTTAGGTAAAACAGAATACTTGAAGTCACTAGTTACAGAGAACAGGAATCTATAAACTCATACTGTAAAACAAAGGAAAATTTGTTTTTCTTCTCTCTATGTGGAGTGAGTGGTGAGAGAATCTCCAGAGCACATTCTTTTGTTTCCTGGCTTCTTAGATATTACTATCAAGACTTTTCCTGGGTCTGGACTGTGCCCGTTGCTGCCTCTGAGACAAGTCAGCCTAATACAGGAAAGCTTATTTCTTTTTCTTTTTATTTTATTTTTCTTTCTTTCTTTAATTTCCTGCCTTAATATGACAATAATAACATAAATGGAAGAATGGAATTATATAAGAACAAAATTGCTATATTTTACTGGAATCAGGTGAATACTAATCTGAAACAGACTATACTAAATAAAAGATGTAATCCCTCCAGCAACCACTAAAACAATTTAAAACATAGCTTAAAAATCAACAGAGGAAATAAAAGAGCTCTTTAAAAAAAAATTCAACACAAAAAATTTTCTTTTTCATTTGTATCATGCTTTTGAAATTCCACTAAATGACCAGTACTTCCCAAATTTTTCACTAAGGTAACTGCAGAGAAAGTTAAAATCCCTGGAGGGTCTGCCTGCAGGCCTGCCCACAGAGCCAGTTTTTGCTTTAATATTTTGTGTTTTACCTTTAAATTTTTATCCTTTTTTTTGAGTTGGAGTCTCACTCTGTCCCCCAGGCTGGAGTCCAATGGTATGATCTTGGCTCACTGAAACTTCTGCCTCCTGGGTTCAAGCAATTCTTCTGCCTCAGCCTCCTGAGTAGCTAGGATTACAGGCACCCACCAGCATCCCCAGCTAATTTTTATCCTTAAAATTCACGAATTTTATTTATCTTCTATATGCTACCTTTGTGATTGTGTTTGTTATAAAAATAATGCGTGGTTTTGTATGTTTGTATGTTTGTTTTTCTGGTTTGTTTCTGCTAAAATGTTTAAGTCAAATTAATAGTTGAAGAAAATTTACCCAATAGGGCCTGTAATAGATGCCTTCTTGAGAAGCAGAGGCCTAAATCAGTGGCTTTCAAACATTTTAGAACCTACATCATGACCCATTTTATACACAGCACATGCATATACACACACATGCGCACACATATATACACACAAAACTCTGACTAAAATCAAAATTTCTTTCCTAGCTCTTTCGTGTTTTTTAATTAATCACAGGACTTCTTGCAAGTGACTCTGGTTCCCTGTGTCACTACACCCAAAGAACACTTAAATTTTTACAGTGGGTTTGACTGCTTTAACCAAGTAATGACATGGGCAGTTAGGAAGATATATTTTGTTTCTGTTCAATTTTCATCTCATAATTTGCTTCCTACTTCATCTAACAGTAAATTAGCTTATTCTGCTTTTTTTTCTTTTCCTTTTTTTGAGAGGGACTCTCACTCTGTCACCCAGGCTGGAGTGCAGTGATGCGATCTCAGCTCACTGCAAGCTCTGCCTCCTGGGTTCACGCGATTCTCCTGCCTCAGCTTCCCAAGTAGCTGGGATTACAGGCACCCGCCCCCACGCCCAACTAATTTTTTTTTTTTTTTTTTTTTTTTAGTAGAGATGGGGTTTCACCATGTTAGCCAGGATGGTCTCGATCTCAGCCTCCCATAGTGCTGGGATTACAGGCATGAGCCACAACGCCCGGCCTCTGCTTGTTTATTTATGGATAATAATCAATACAAATCTGATTTTGTAGATGACGATTAGCATAAAAGATAAACATTGATGGATCATGTGCTATTATATCTGCATTTCTTTGTAGTACTATCAGTCATTCACTCAATATACAATTTTCAGGTGTACTTTAAAAAGGATATTTAAGTTACTGAAGAAAGAGATGGTACCTCAGATTCATCAGGGCACTGTGCTAAGCCCATACCAAAAAAAAAAAAGTTTGAAGATTATTTATATGTTTCTCTAAAGTACCATCAGGTGAAAGTTACATGAAGCCATAAGCTTAATATGGAGAGTAATTTTGTAACCTTTTATAAAGTGGGGTAAATGAAAAGGGATTCCCTATTAAATGGTGGACTCCTAATCCCTGCAAGTAGTAAAGCAAAAACTTTTAAATTACACATATAGGATATAATAAAGCAAATCCAATAACAAAAGGTATGCTAGGGTGTTAAAATACAGGGAGAATACAAAGGAAGAAGTGTTTAGATATGACTAAGAAATCTAAGAAGACTTTTGGAGGAGGCAGCATTTAAGCTGGGCATTCATTTACACACAAGTCTTTACTACCCTAGCTTGAAATTTAAGGTTCAGAGGAATAAACTAAAAAAAAAGTTTATTTTTTCTAACACAACTTCACTCCTCTTAAAAATTCTGCCCTTCCTCTGAATTAAATGTATACAGAAATATATATAAACCTAATAGACATTTTAATGTCTCAATTAGGTGATAAAAGTTGACAGCCGGGCGCAGGGGCTCACGCCTGTAATCCCAGCACTTTGGGAGGCTGAGGCGGGCGGATCACGAGGTCAGGAGATCAAGACCACCCTGGCTAACACGGTGAAACCCCGTCTCTACTAAAAATACAAAAAATTAGCCGGGCGTGGTGGCGGGCGCCTGTAGTCTCAGCTACTCAGGAGGCTGAGACAGGAGAATGGCGTGAACCCGGGAGGCAGAGCTTGCAGTGAGCCGAGATCGCGCCACTGCACTCCAGCCTGGGCAATGAGCAAGACTCCATCTCAAAAAAAAAAAAAAAAAAAAGGTTGAATTGGAAAAACAGTTTAAACACCTGAAGTTCTATATATAGCGAGGTTTAAGTCACCTGGGCTAGTCCTTTTAAAGATAGTTAAGTGTTCAGTAGTACACTCAATGAATCATTATGCTTGAGTAGAACATTTAGCAGGCTAGCCCATCTTGGGAAGAATAATAGGCCATAACCCCTAAGGAACTATCTTTTAATCTTAATGGGCTGGGAGTTAACAAGAAGCAAATTACCATTCTCTGAAATGAGGATATATTCTAAAGTCGCTACAAAAGATAAAATAGACAATTCTGGAACAAGTCCAAGGAAGCCTATCATGAGTGCACTTATAATTCAAATGAAAGGCCCTGATAGAAATCAAAGCTGTAGCTGGTTCTTCCTGTGTATTTAGTTGAATACAAAATGACTGAAAAAAAAAGCTTAACTTTAAGACCAGTGTAGTTTTAGATACATATGACTCAGTCCAAGTTCTTACTTGGGAAAATATGACAATGTTCCCATGCACACAATTACCAAGGGTACCTGTGCCATGAATAACGGTTTTAATGCAGTATGCTGTCAGGAGAGAGAAGAAAATCTAGGTAGTAAAGCAATCTTAATGAATGAAGTGTGAAGAAAAATGGCACTTCAAAGGGCACTGGAGTGGAAACCAGAACTGGGTGACCTCGCGTTATCATTAACTGTCTGTGTGTCCTTGGGGGAGTGACTTAACCTCCCTGGGTTGCAGTTATCCCATCTGAAAACAAAGAAGATGAAGCAAGGACAGTAAGGGTTCACTCTCCCTCCCACAGTGCCTAACTCAGGAGGCAATGTTCTCAATTGTCCAGAGAGGGAGGTCACCCAAAATGCCTACAATGGCATGTGCGATGTGAAAAAGCACATTCCAAAATTACAGTTGCTTTCATTTACTTTTAGTCATAACTTATTTCAAAAGTTCAAATACAATTAGTGAGGAGGATTTTTGTTAAGCTAAAGAAACACGTGTTAAAGGTTTAGAAACACTTTCAATGAGAAGATAAGCTGTAACTCATATCAAAATATCATACCATGTAGGATCTTATAACTACTTATTTCTAGGCTTAGTAAAAATTAAACATTCTCATAGACATGCTGACAGTCACTGGTGGGACCAGTGGTGTTAGAGTCTCCACAGAATATTATTAAAAATACCCAGACTGTCAGAAAATAAATGTCTGTTATTTAAGCTGCACTGCCCACTCCCCACAAAAAATTAAAAACAAACCCAGAGACTGTATTGACCCAGCAGCTGTTATAGATTTGACTTGGCACATGGGCTCAGGAAACAGTCTAAGTATTACTCCATGTACTTAGCCTTACAGAGGAACACAGAAGAGGAGATATGGCAGGTTCAGCATATTTACCTCATCCAGAGCCCAGCAGCTACCTCAGTACACTGCTTCTTTTGCCTTCTCCCTCACACAAGGTACAGCAAGAGCCAAGGGGCACACAGGTCACCTTCATGCAGAGAAGCTGCAACCTCCATTTCCTGCCCATCTTTTGTAGAGATCTATTTCCACAGACCCAAGGCTTCCATGCCAACTCACAGCTCCTAATTCAGGTATAGTAGCACACAGTAACAGGCAGGTACAGGTACAGGTACATCCCACGTTATCACAACTCTATGGCTTCCCAAAAACTAGTGCTGAGAGAAGATAAGTTTCAAGGATATTCCCCCAGGCAGGTCCAGCTTAGTCCAGGACTGATGTTAACTCTTTACTCACAAATATAAAAAATGCTGGTTGGGTGCTTTGGCTCACATCTATAATCCCAGCACTCTGGGAGGCCAAGGCAGGAGGATTGCTTGAGGCCAGGAGTTCGAGATCAGCCTAGGCAACAGAGTAGACCTGTCTCTACAAAAAATTTAAAAGTTAGTTAGTCAAGCATGGTAGTGTGCATGTGTAGTCCCAGCTACTCAGGAGGCTGAGGTTGGAGGATCACTTGAGCTCAGGAGTTCAAGGTTACAGTGAGCTATGATTACACTCCTGCACTCCAGTCCGGGTGACAGAGTGAGACCTTGTCTCTAAAAACAACAAGTTACAGCACCTTATAAAACAACTGACTCTGGTATACTTTTTAATGTGTCCCTGTGCACATGCATATAGTTTTTTAAATCCAGCTTTTCTTTTATAGCTATAAAGTGTTGATCATCTATTCATTTACACAGGCATTCTTTGAATTCAAAACTGTTAGCTTCACCTCAAGAAACCTTTACTGAAAGTCTACCACATAAACCACATGACTATGTACCAGGGATACAAATGATTTAGAAGAAGGTTTCTGCTCCTAAAGAGTCTAAGTCTATCAGCAAAGAAAAGGGAAACACTTCCAAAAAGAATTAATAAAACATGGTAATATATGTAAAGTGCCACGTACATAAGAATTAAGGAAGAAAGAGACTAGTACATTGTAGGCAGCCAGGGAAGGTTTGGGGAAAATAATTTCTGCTTAGTGTTAATAACTACCATGTATTGATCTCTGACTACATGGCAAACTATACTAGGCACTTTACATATATCATCTTACTTTATCCTCTCAACAACACAGTTAGTCAGTACTGTAATTATCTCCAATTTTCAGATGGGAAATTTGGACTTTGAGATGTTAAGTAATTCTGCCCAAGTGGTAAAGGCCAGATTCAAACTGAGATCAGTCTGACTCCAAAGCTAGTGATCTTAAGCACCAGACTAGAAGAGACTATCCTGAAGAAACATATAATATATTCTAGCCTGGAAAACGGTATAAACAAAATCACTTTCACAGTAAAGCACATAACATTACCCTATGCTTGACCACTCAACATCAGCAAAAACAACAGCAGCCACAGCAGCAACAAGGGCATTTTTACTGAGCACCTACTATGTGTCAAACACTATTCAGACATTATCTCATTTAAGCTCCATAACAGATATGCAAGGTAGGTCTGAATCCACTTACAGGTAAGAAGACTGAAACTCTGAGAAGTTAAGTGATCTTCCCAAGGTAACACAATTAGAAAGGAGCAAAACTAGAATCCAAATCCAGGTTGGTCTGATTCTCAAATCCATATTTTCCATTACTAGGAAATACTGTCTTCTAGCAGACCACTTTGGCTGAAATAAGGAACTGTACCAAGGAGGCACAAGTATTAAGGCAGAAAGGCAGGTAAGGCCCAGAAAGTGGCCTCAATGTTTGGATTTCATCCAATGTCCCTTCTTTTGGCAACAACCAGCAGGAATCATTGTTTGCTCAGGTACACAGATCTATTCAGCACACAGAGAAGGCCTGAATAGGGTAGATGACCCATACAGAAGGTACTTTGGAAAAGTTAATATGGCCAGGAAACCAATTTAAAGTTTACTCCAATGGAACAGATACGAAGAATGAAAATTGTAGACAAAGAATTCTCCCAAAACTGGAATTAGAGAAAGACAGGTGACAAAAACATTACAAAGAAAAATCTGGTAATAACTGGATGGTGGGAAGGAGGCAAGGATAATTCCATGTCTACAAAGAAGCTGCTAACAGAAATATGAAAAACACAAAAAGAATAAGAATGAATTTCGACATGCTGAAAATAAGGAACAGTGAGACATCTAAGTGTTCAACGAAAGCTGAAAAAAGCTAAAAGTTCAACAAAAAGTTGAACAGGAGAGCAAAAAGAAGAGAGCCCTGTGACATGCCAGCACAAACCTGCTTCTGTGAGAACAGGCTAGTTAACTCCACAACACTGGGAACCAAGTCCATGCTGTTCCCTGCTATGTCCCCATCACACCTCCCACAGAGCAGTGCTCTACACATCTTTTCTGAATAAAGTATTATGAGCCAATACAAATTTCTCCAGCATCCCGAGGATATCATGACTCCATCAAATATGCCTTGATGAAATCCATACCCATTATCTTTTATTATATTCTTGCAGATGCCATGCAATCCTAAGAAAGAAAGAAATGAAGTCAATGTGAGCTACTTATAGTGAACCAATCATAACCCTCTCAAAAGTACTGATCATGAACAACCTAGAAGGGTAGTTCAAAGACTCTGTCCTTGATGATGCCTCACTCGATTACTTTAAAATGTTTTATTTGAGGACTAGAAAGTCTTCATTATGATCATTAAGTTATGGCTCAGGTACCTACACATAGATATTAATTCCCAAAAAGCCTCCAAGAGGATCATAAGTTAAAAAATCAACACTGGCAAAGCTATGACTGCAAAGAGCCTATTATACTCTGCAGAATTTCAGAAATGATTGATAGCAGAGGTGAGTTTAGTTTTGACTCTCCAGTATCCATTCCCCCTTGTTCTGGAAACACAACAAACACTCTCACCCTACTCTCAGCTCAGTGGTTTGGGTAGGGCTGCCGAGCTGGGCATATGACGTAGTCTAAGTCAACTGGCACTTCTTTTCTTCCTGGTCACAAAGAATGGGTCAGGGACAGGCACGTAAGATCCAGGCCTAAGCCAGTCAGCCAATTCCATATCTCTGGCCATAGTGATTAATTTCAAGATGCCCATTTGGGTCAAGAAGAGTTAGGACCAGGACTTTATCAGACTGTTAGAAAACAAACTTGTTCTTTATTGCTAACAGTAAGGATGCCATGGAACCTAGAGCTGCTATGGGCCACCATGTGGCACCAGGAAATGAAACTGACATAGATGGAAGCAAAGCCAAAAGGCAGAGATAGACTGGATCCTAATGCCACTGACCCAGCCAGCCCTTCTGTGAACTTTTCAGTCTCTGGGCCAATAAAATCTCATTTTAGCTTAAGCCAGGTTGAATCGGACTATATACTTGCACTGGAAAAATTCCTGCCCTAATCTAATCGCCCAAGTAGCCCTTACTTTGAAGATAAACTTGGGAAAGAATCCGACCCTCTATTTCATTTAGCAATCTATTTCTTTTGCTACATATATAATACAAGAATAGCCTATGGGAAATTTTTGCTTAGGAACTTATCATTGCAACTGAGGACACAAAAGCTCACTCTTTTCTAAGCTCTGATAATGTGAGCAAACAAGAAAGATAAACAGACAACGAAAGCTACACCAAGGACAGTCTGAGCTCTGATCAGCTTGTCCCAAACACTGTAAAGTTAGACTTATGCTTAAGCACTGAAGTTGCCACATTTTAAGTTGCTGATGCAAGTAGACATCCACATTACAGAGGGTGATGTTAGGAGACAACAAACAGGTGAGGCTGCCTACTCAAACATTTCTATAAACAACAGCAGCAAGCTTTGACCCCAGACTGTAGTTTCGAGAAACTGTGGGTATAATCCTCTATCCCTCTGCAACCCAGATTGCAAGTATCTGCAAAGAAAAATGCATGGGAGGAAAAGGTCACTGTTACTACAAATACAGCATGAATAAATGCCATAAAGGAGAAATAAAAAAATGAACAACCAGTTGTGGGGTATTTTTGATGGACTTTTTTCTATTCAGAACCATATTCTAAATTTCTGTTTTTAATATTCAGTATCTTTTCATTTGACACTTATATTTGACCAATACTACAGGTTAGGATATTCTGTTTATGTTCATTTTCTGTCTCACCAGCTATAGTGTGAGTCCCTTCAAATCAGGCCCTTATCTTTCCAGACATAAAAGAGTATCTGACACAAAGTAGATGTGTGAAAATATCTGCTGAAAATTACCAAAATATTAACTACTTGGCTAGTAATGAGTTTATCTTACAATGAATAATTCTGACTTCCTTGCTTAAAATTAATATATTATTATTTATTCGATAGCTCCTATGTGCCAAACGACGTGCTAAAAACCATACACAGGCCGAGTGTGGTGGCTCACGCCTGTAATCCCAGCACTTTGGGAGGCCGAGGCAGGTGGATCATCTAAGGTCAGGAGTTCGAGATCAGCCTGACCAACATGGTGAAACCCCATCTCTATTAAAAATACAAAATTAGCTGGCCATGGTGGCACATGCCTATAATCCTAGCTCCTTGGGACACTGAGGCAGGAGAATCGCTTGAACCCAGGAGGCGGAAGTTGCAGTGAGCTGAGATCGCACCATTTGCACTCCAGCCTGGGTGACAGAGCAAAACCCTGTCTTAAAAAAAAAAAAATAAATCATACATAAATGATTGACTCACTTATTTGGATTGAGATTATCCTAATCAGGAAGTGCAAATAAGTTAAAAGGAAAAATAATGCTTCTTCCTTACTCTTTTCACCTCTGTACTTGAATAGAACTAGAACAAATGCACAGGAGTTCAAAGTGACATACTTTAGCTCAACCCAAGGAAGATATTCTAGAAGGAGCAGAGCTGTTCTAAAAGGAATGAGCTGCCTCTAGAGGAATTGGTTACTGGAGGAAACCAAGTAAAATTTCAATTAGAGGTGATGCAAGCACTGAAGGAGCTGTTAACAGAGTCAACTGGAATTAGGACAGTATCCTAGGTTCCACTATTAAGCCTGCAAGTCTGGAGTAGCTAAATTAAGTTTGAGCAAAGTCAGTAGTTATAATTTCCCATCTTTTCTTATCTATAACCCTAGACTGTTCTCCAAATACTCTGTATTCCCTTATTATCTCATTGCCTTGAAATGCTTGCTTGCTTGCAAGCTTTCCCCTTGAAAATATGAAAGAGCTTTAAAATGCTGACATTCATCTGGCCTATTGATGCAGGACATTAAGGAGGTAGATCTGAATATATTTTTGGTGCCTAAACATCTAGCAAAGCCCAAGACTGGACAATATAGGGAAAGTTAAACTAGCAAAGTACATAATCCCTCTACTGTTATGAGTCCTTGACCCTCTCCCCTCCCACTCCATCATACTGACTTCATAGGCAATGGCATTGTATTGGAAGGGGCAGAAACTGAGTAAAGACTGCATAAAGTTGTGCTGGGGCTTCTTTGCAACCATTTAAGTCTCAGTCAAAAATATACATCTCTAAGATGGGTTTCAGGCATTATACTAAAAAATAATACCCTTAGCTTATTTTGCTTTCAGCTCTTTACCTGTTTCATAATGATAAAACTTCCCAAGCAGCTGTTGGCCAGAAAACAGCATGTATTAAGACCCAGCAGTAGAGAAGGCAAAGTGGAGTTGGGAAACAGAGATACTCAAGAGTGGCTGGAACTCAGACTATGAAGTGGGGAGTAGAAAGATGTGAAACTAGAAAGATAGCAGGGCCAAGATCAGGAAGAACCTCATTAAGTAGTGTTTACTTCAACCTAAGGGCAACAGTAAGTCACAGAAAGACTTTAAGGAGGGGAGAGAAGTGGCAGATTTGTGTTTTCAAAATCTTGTTTCAATTACTTTTAAATAACCAATAAAGAGGAAGAAGATGCAAGACATGGAGAGAAAGAACAGTTAAAAGGCCTTTCCCGGAATGCAGGCAGGAGGAGATGCCAGCTTAGACTGCAGTAGTAGCAGTGGGTTAGAGAGAAATGGACAGATTCACTAAATATGCAGTAGGTAAAATCATCAGGACTTAGCAATAGACCACATGTGGGGCACGAGAGAAAGAGGGGAGTCAAGGATGACCTGGAGATTTCTGGCATGGCCAGCTGGGTAGCTGGTGGTGCCATGTGCTGAGATAAACACATGGTAGGTAGTCGAGGCTGAGGGGACCATGACTCAGTTTGGAACATCTCATGTTTGAGATGTATATGTGACATCCAAGTAGAGATGTACAGAAAGTAGTTTTCAGGTCTGAACTGGAGATATAAGTGCTAATTAGCATTAATAATAATATGCTCATTAGCAAGCAGGCCATAACTGAAACCACAGGAAATAATGATTCAGGAAAAATACATAATTCAGCCCACAAAGTAGGGCAACAATATGTGAGAAGTCAACAATATTATTCGTTTACACTTCACAGTTTTCAAAAGGCATCACATCCTAAACCAAGTAATAGAGGTGTCTTGGAACGTAGGCAAAATACAAATTAATCCCTACAGGAAAAGCAACTCCCACTGACCCACATATAACAGGTGAATCTGAGATCTAACAACTGGTCATAACCTAACAACATCCTAACACCATAATACTCACCTGTGGACAAGGCCTCCTCCCGAACATCACCCTCACCAGGCTGAGGGATATTCCAGGATGTTCTGGGAAGTAAGGAAATTTCCTCTGGTGATTCTAGTCTCACCATATCCATGTGATTGCTCTGGAACTGATACCGAGGGATGAAGCAGACTTTGCCTCGTTGGAAAATGTCCTTGATAATCTCTTCGGTCTCAATTTCATCTTGCATGCTCAGAAAGATGGAAATTCTTTTGGACTTTTGGTACTCACTGTGGGCAATCACCTAAATGGGAAATTATGGCAATTATATTTTCCAAGACTATATTTAGTAACTCCCCTTAACAGTTCTTCCTTTCTCTCTCAGCCTTCTCCAAATTCTTTAAATATTAAAAAGAAAAAAAAGTTGGGCGGGGCAGAGTGATACAGTGGGTCAGACAGTGTTGCATCCTGAAGCCTGACTTTTAGTTTGGGACCCAGCACTTACCTGCTCCTTTTATCCCTTCCTGGTACACCCACTCTGGTAGGTGTGAAAACCCATTAAAAGGTCACTGTGGAGACAAGCTGTTTATCTAGAGAATTCCAGGCTTGATCCCCACCTACCCATTTTAGTAGTCTTCGGTCATTTCACATGCTTTCCCTAGAGTCTGCTTTATTTTATCTCTGAATCTTGGCTCCCACAAGCTTCTCCACTCCTTGGATTGTCAGGCTTCTCTCTCCTCCCAAATTCTACCCATTTAAAGTCCAACACAAGCCCTAACTTTTCCTAACTTCTGCCGAACCCTTACTACATTTAGAGTTAATATATAACAATAATGTATTGTCATGAGTGGATCACTAATTGTTTCATGTGCCCTAAATGTGGTATCTCTAACCGGTCCATGAACTGAGCTCTCTGAGGCAGAGAACATGCCTTATAATTCTCTCTTAGCTCTGCCATCCCCATCCCATTTCCTAAAATTCACCTGTTCAAATGAATATCAGAATATTCACAATTATGGGGTGAGAGCAGATCCTGACAAAAGAAATCATTTTCAATTGAATCATCCATCAGGCAGGAGAAGGGAATTGAGCTTTGCTCATCATAGAAATGTCAACAATCTCAGGAACTTATCCAGACTCAGAAGTTAGTCCTTCACTCTCCCTTTTCCTTTTTTTTTTTTTTAATATATATATATAGACAGGGTCTCCCTCCGTTCCCCAGGCTGGAGTGCAGTGGCACAATCTGCAACCTCTGCCTCTTAGGCTCAGGCAATCCTCCTGCCTCAGCCTCCAGAGTAGCTGGGACCACAGGTGCAACCACTATGTCCAGCTGATTTTTCGTATTTTTTTGTGGAGACAGGGTTTCACCATGTTGCTCAGGCTGGTCTCAAACTCCTGAGCTCAACTGATCCACCCACCTGGACCTCCCAAAGTGCTGGGATTACAGGTGTGAGCCACTGCGCCTGGCCAGCTCTCTTTTTTTCGCTTCCTTTTCTGTTCTTCCCTGTTTGCCAAACTAAAAAGAAAAGAATACTTTTCTTATTCTTTATCAGACTTTTTAATACTTTTGTTATTATTATATAATTGTAAGCCATAGAAGTAGCTTATAAATATGACTAGCAAAAACATACAGGAATAGAAAGTCAAGTTATTACTAATAAAAAAGGAAACACAGAAATCAAGTAGATAGAGCACATCAAACCAGTCTAAGAAAGAAAGTTAACTCTCACATTCTGAAAATTTACAAAATTGTTTTGAGGCCTGAAATGGGCAAAGAAAGGAAATGTGAAACCTAGACCTGGGGAGGCCTGGGGCTTTGGGCATCCAACTACTATACGAGAAAGTTAAGTATCCTTTTTGCTCTCTTTACAGCAGAATATAGAAGATCGAGAGTTGAATAAGTAGTAATAAACATCAGTTAACATTCAGTGTGAGACTGTGCATACATATTTATCTTCCTTCCTCAAATCCCATTAATGTGACGGTAAAGAAGCACAAAAAAGAAAATCCATTAGAGTACTGAGAACAAGGGAACAGAGACCTAATTTCTGTAAGACAAAGAGTGGATGGGACAGTATTTTGCTGACAAAACAGCAGCAGATCACAACACTCAGAGAATAAGGGTGCAAGTCAGGCAGAATCCATTCTTCCCTTGAAATCCCAATAACTAGGGGAGGAAGCAATCAGGGAATCATGAAATAATCAATGGAAACTAAAATTGTGATTAGCAAAATTAAAACAACTTAGGAGACAGCCTTGGAGTAGGGGAAAAGACAAAAATAGGAAAAATGAAAAAAATGTTAAGAAATACAGAAGACCAATCTATGATTTTTATTATCTGATTAACAAGAGTTCCAAAAAGGCACAAAGGAAAAAGAAATAATCAAAGAAGATATACTTGGCTCACACCTGTAATCCCAGCACTTTTGGAGGCGGAGGCGGAGGCGGGTAGATCATCTGAGGTCAGGAGTTCGAGGCCAGCCTGACCAACATGGTAAAACCCCATCTCTATTAAAAATACAAAATTAGCCAGGCGTCATGGCGCGTGCCTGTAGTCCCAGATACTTGAGAGGCTGAAGCAGAAGAATCCCTTGAACCCAGGAGGCAGAAATTGAGCCAAGATCACGCCATAACACTCAAGCCTGGGCAACAAGAGCAAAACTCCATCTCAAAAAAAAAAAAAAAGTAAAAGAAAAACACTAGTCTCCATATTGAATGGGGGCCATGGGTGCTGAACAGAACAAAGAAAATAATTTTAAATTTGAAATTCAAACTATCAATCTAGTATGAAGGTAAAACATTTCCTAAAGTATATTTAAAAGTTTACCACCCCCATAGATACTTTCTCAAAAAAAATTATCTGAAGATATACTCTAATAAGATGAAAGGAAAAGAATCCAAGAGAGAAAAAGATACTAGACTCAAAAAGCGGTCCTAACTCAGAAGTGGAGTAAGGAGGAACCCCAGGGCAATGGCAGTGCAATGGGCCAGAGGCAACCAGACCAGAAGAAGCAAGGGGCTGGAGTGTTTTCAAAAAGAGAGTGGATTTATTTTAACAGACGATGAAAAAGAATATATTGATAAGACAAACAGATATTTTTGATTTGTCAAAAAAAGAAAAATAAAGGCAATCAGAAGCTCCTGGAAAAATATAGAACTAAATTAGAAATATGCTCCAAATGGGAACAAAGTAAAACAGAGAATGATTTTGAGCAATTATGGAGGAAAAGAGAAAAGCTTTGGTACTAACACTTGAAACATTACCTTCCTAGTTACACATATCTAGTGACATAAAGTTATGTCTTTTCTTACATACTCAATCATACAACTTGGTTCTATGATGAACACCATCTATAGAACAAAAATACAGCTGGGCGCAGTGGCTCACACCTGTAATCCTGGCACTTTGGGAGGCCAAGGTGGGCGGATCACGAGGTCAAGAGGTTGAGACCATCCTGGCCAACATGGTGAAACCCTGTCTCTACTAAAAATACAAAAATTAGCTGGGTGTAATGGTGCACGCCTGTAGTCCCAGCTACTCGGGAGGCTGAGCCAAGAGAATCACTTGAACCCGGGAGGCAGAGGTTGCAGTGAGCCAAGATTGTGCCACTGCACTCCAGCCTGGCGACAGAGTGAGACTCCATCTAAAAAAAAAGAAAAAAAAAAATACAAGGTATGTATTCAGTGCTTTACATATTTTTGTAAATACTGTTTACTGTAAATACTATTTACTGAAATCTCAAGTTTGGAAATCGGTCACAAATACTGCTGAGTAGACTCATTATAGTTACAGAACAAAGTTTAAATATTACAAAACCTGGCTGGGTGTGGTGGCTCATGCCTGTAATCCTAGCACTTTGGGAGGCTGAGGCGGGTGGATGATGAGGTCAGGAGTTCAATATCAGCCTGGCCAAGATGGTGAAACCCTGTCTCTACTAAAAATACAAAAATTAGCCGGGCGTGGTGGCAGGCGTCTGTAATCCCAGCTACTCGGGAGGCTGAGGCACAGAACTCCTCGAACCCGAGAGGCGGAGGTTGCAGTGAGCCGAGATTGCACCACTGTACTCCAGCCTGGGCGACAGAGTAAGACTCTGTCTCAAAAAATGAAAAATTACAAAACTTGACAACATAACAATATAAATGTCAGAAACTGACAGAGGGAGTAGAAAACAGTGAGTAAAGGGGCACTAATTTCCTCATCTTAATTAGTTAGGGAATCAAGATATGACATAAAGCTGAATTTCTTCACCATTTAAATTACTTCTCTGATAAATTTCTAAGTTATAAAAAGGTACAGTGACAATAAGAATAATATGCTTTTCTAAATGAAAGATATCATTTAACACCTTTATTGAGCATTCACTATGGCAAAACACTACACAGTACGCTGATGTTTCCAGAGATGATCCATTGGTTGGTCATGAAATCAATAGCAGGCTATAATTTTTAAATGAAATAGAATAGCAAATATTAAAGTTTGAGTCAGGCACAGGGGCTCACGCCTGTAATCCCAGCACTTTGAGAGCCAGAAGCGGGAAGATCACGAGGTCGAGTTCGAGACCACCCTGGCCAACATAGTGAAACCCCGTCTCTATTAAAAATAGAAAAATTAGCTGGGCATGGTGGCACGTGCCTGTAATCCCAGCTACTTGGGAGGCTGAGGCAGGAGAATCGCTTGAACATGGGTGGAGGAAGTTGCAGTGAGCTGAGATCATGCCACCACACTCCAGCCTGGGCGACAGAGCAAGACTCTGTCTCGAAAAAAAGAGAAAATATTACATTTCATTGTATGTGGTAAGAGCTGTAAAATGTTCCTTGTATGTGTATATTTGTTTGTACAGAGTAAAATGTATTTATTACTGAGGGTCATGGGTCTGCTTTTTAATTTTTCTCTCTCCTCCTTTAATGCCAGCTCTCAGTTGTCGTTCTATTGCTGTCAGTGACTCTGTATCTATGTAGCCACTATTCCCATCCATAGTTTATGAATTCTAATCTTCTATGGACAAAGACAACATAAAAGATTAGAAACTGAATTCATCTTTATTTCTCCCATGCTCCTCCAAAATTTGTTCCACTTCCCACATTCTTTATGCCCAAGGTTAAACACCATTATACCCAGCTCTAAATTTTGGAATCATAGGTGACTCTCCTCCCCTTCCAGTATTCTCTAACCTCTTCCAATCAGTTGCCAAGTACTGCTGTTTCTCACTTAACAGTCTCCCATTTGCCTCCTTTCCCCCCATCTTCACTGCCCATGCTCTGGTTTGCATCTTTTTCATCTTTCACTTGAATTGGCACAACAGCCCCTTACTGGTCTCCATATTTTTTTTTCTTTCTTCATTCCTCAACCCATTATCCAAATGCTGCCAGTATACTCTTCCTAAAGGACATATCAAAAAATAGGTAAAGCACTGAATACATCCCTTTACACACTTCTTTAACTCTCACAATCCACCTACAAGGGTGATATTATCCATTTTATAGACAAGGAACCAAGGGTTCTGAGAGATTATGAGACCTGTCCAAGGATATACAGTTAAAAGACAGTGGCGCCAGATTAAACCCAGATCTGTGTAGTTCCATCGCCCATGCTAAACTGTATCCTGTCATCTCTTGCCTAAATATCCCTACTCACACTCCTCTATCCCATCTTTCCCCTCACCTGAAAAAATTCATCTTGTTCTCCAAAATTCATCTCAACATTTTGCAATAGAAAGCTTTCCAATTCCCCCTCCCCAAGGCTACTTTTCCACAATAGTGGTGTTTACCTTTATCATATATCTGGCTTCAATGCAATTCTTTATTCACGTCTGTTTCCTCTTTGAGGCTATCTGCTCCTTTAGAGCAACAATCATCTTTTTCATGTCCACAACCCAGTACATAGCCAAGTGTGCACTACTTAGGTGTTCAACATATGTGAATGAATTAGCTAAATTTTAAACAACTAGATAGTAAGGACAAGAGTCTATATCCTTTACATATACTAAAACACCCAGCAATGCTTCCTCATAGTAGCTAAAATAATTGTTTGAACGACCGAATTAACATCTGTATGGATTCCCTCATGCACACCTACACAGATGAAGAAGGGGTGAAATAAGTATATTTGAGTTACTGCTTTAACCCATTGGCACCTTGAATTTGAGCAAATAACGGATAATAGAACAGTGAGGGGTAATTAAGAAAGCCTGATGGTATAACTAATTCCAAGGAACATCAAGTCTCCAAATATCCACTGGTGTCTCTGATGCATGATGCTGGGAAGACAGATCTTCAGTTTGACTTACAACAGAATTACACATATGTACTTATTCAGGGGACATTAAATTTTTCTTCCTCTGGTGTCTAACAAAAATGTGTCCCCAAAAACTCTTTAGAACATGCCTTCAAGACAGGATATGACTCCCATTTTATTGATAAGAAAACTGGCATTACATAGACTAAAAATACGTAACAGTGCAGTCGGTGAAAGTAATAAAACAGAGGTCTGCTAACCAACAAACAGGGACCCTCACTTATTCCTCTCATTTCTCTCTTCTGTTTCCTATGTTCTTGGGAAGCCTGGGTGTGACAGCCACATCTTCCTTTCATTCACTCAAGAAAAAGCATTTAATGTTGACCAACTCTGAGACAGGAAAAGCCTAGGCCCTGGAGCTACTGAGACACAGCCTTAGCCCTCCACATGCTTAGTGAAGTGCAGTCAACATCTGAGTTCTGACCTTTGGCATCTCCACACTTTTTTTGGTGTTCCCTTATCTGAAGCACCTGCATCTTTCTCTGGCCATTTTACTAATGTAACTGGAGTCTGACTCATAGCTCATTAACTTTAGGACTCACTGAAGGAACCTGGGCACTCAAGAGTTCACCCAACTCCTCTACCACAACTTTCTGTTCTCACCCTGCTCTCACCACAGTACCGTCATCCCCACGGAGGAGTTTTCGAGCACGAAAGGTGCCACCCATGCAAACGAACTCCCCTTCCAGAGATAAATCTGTCAACCCCTGCCGTCCTCTCGCTCTTTAGCCTCACAACTTTCACTACCGGGCCCTCTCTCCGCCACAGTGCGAAGAACAGCCAGACAACGACGAGGGGACGTGCGCGCGCCAGGAAAGGCCGTGAGGACGCCGGGAGGGGAAACGTGCGCGTGCCGGGAGGGCCTAGCCCTGCGCCTGCCCTGACCATGCGCGGATCAGCAATCGCTGGCCGCCAGGCCTTCAGAGAGTCTGTCCGCCGCGGCTTCCGCTACAGGCGGTCTCGCACCTTCTGGGTCAGTACGCGGGACTGGCGTAGCCTCTCCTCTGCGCCTATCGCCCGCAGACGCTGCTTTAGCTCTCCTCGCAGGGACCGCTTGGCGCTGCTCACCGCTGCCGACGCCATCTCACGCCCAAGCCCAATCCAATCCCACCCTGGGCGCCCTCGGGTTCGGTCTCCGCCCCTGGCCGCTCCCAGGTGGATCCGCGGCTAGGGGCGGGGCGGGACTCGGGGAAGCGCTCCCACCCCGCTTCCGGGACGCGGGCCCTCGGCGCGCCGCGCGCTTACCTCGCCTCCGGCTATTGGGACCCAGCCCTCGTGCGGCCCCGGTGGTCCGGCCCGCCCTCCCCGGTTCACGGGAGCTGTGGCGAGGCGCCGTCGCTGCCCTGCCGCCTGACCTCCCTCAGCCCGAGCCCTCACCCGGACCGCGGAGGCGGCAGCGCCACTGGCGGGGATGGTAAAGACGGCCGGCAGTACCCACGGTGCCTGGCATCTCTTGTACTGTTGAGTACTGAGACTTCAGGGGCCAGAAAAGAAGGGCAAGACAGGACAAGTAGGGAAATCGTCACGAGTCGCTTAGCTACAGGGATATGTCTGACAGATGCCCCGATTTCCTTCTGGTGCAAACATAAAGAGTGTAGTTACAAAGTTACTACACACCTATGCTACACACCTGTACAGCGTATTTTGTACCAAATACTGTAGGCAATTGTAGCACCATGATACTTGTGCATCTAAACACAGAAAAGGTAATGTGTTGGTTGGCTACCTCATCAGTAGGTATTAGGAATTTTTCAGCTCCATTATAATCTTGAGAGACCACAGTGGTTGATGGAAATGTCCTTATGTGATTAATGTATATAGATGATACATAGTCGGGAACATTGTTAAAGCAGTAACTAGTGTAAAAGCCAAATTTTGTGGATTCTAGTGTGAATGTATTCCAGGTAATAGTGCCCATATAGGTACTTCCTGTTATAGCCATCAGTGACTGTTCATTCCCACCACTCAGCTCTGATTAAAACATAAAAATGAATTTAAACTGAAAGCAGTTTGGGGGGTGGGTGAGGCACTTGCAGGAAGAGGTAAAAGAAACTGAAGTCTTGAACTGCTCCCAGTAGACAGGCGCCTCAGATTGCATAGATGGTTGCCTCTCAGACGTGACTTCCTAAAACCAGAGCTGCCTCTTCCAAAACTGCTTCCCTACTGACCGCCCCAGTGTCCTAATCCCCACCGTTAAGAATCACCCTAAGTAAAGCATAAAAGTGCCCGGCGAGAATGCACGTGGCTTGAGAGGGGAGATCTGGCTTCTTTATGGAATCTATCAACAGCTTCCAGGGAAAGGTAATGCAAGTCCCAGGGGGATTGTGTTGTAAGAAGAAGGGAAGGCCAGGCAGGTATAGCGTATACATATTGCAATCGGATTTGCTGACCTAAAAATTAGAACACGAGGTCTAACAAACTACATAATTTTCTAATCTGTTCATTTTTACCAAAAAAAAAAAAAAATTAACACTAGCTCCACGTTGAATCACTTACCTAATTTTCTTTGTTCAGAAATCGCAGAGTACCCTGCATATCAGGTTGCCATATCCATCAACCCCAAATGGCAAGCCAGAGAGAGAAGGCTGGGGAGGAGGCATCAGTGGAAACTCTAAGCAGCCAGGGGCACTGGAAACTGCAGACAGCATGGGAAAGAAGGAAGGAAGGAGGGAAGAGGGAAGGCGACCTGAGTCTGCTTCTAGCTTGAGTCTTGCTTCTCAGTCTAGTCTGCAGTCTAGCCTAGTGACACGAAGGACTTTTGGGTAATGGGCACACCTTAAAAGTCTGCAGAATGCCGGGCGCGGTGGCTCAAGCCTGTAATCCCAGCACTTTGGGAGGCCGAGACGGGCGGATCACGAGGTCAGGAGATCGAGACCATTCAGGCTAACACGGTGAAACCCCGTCTCTACTAAAAATACAAAAATTAGCTGGGTGTAATGGTGCACGCCTGTAGTCCCAGCTACTCGGGAGGCTGAGCCAAGAGAATCACTTGAACCCGGGAGGCAGAGGTTGCAGTGAGCCAAGATTGTGCCACTGCACTCCAGCCTGGCGACAGAGTGAGACTCCATCTAAAAAAAAAGAAAAAAAAAAATACAAGGTATGTATTCAGTGCTTTACATATTTTTGTAAATACTGTTTACTGTAAATACTATTTACTGAAATCTCAAGTTTGGAAATCGGTCACAAATACTGCTGAGTAGACTCATTATAGTTACAGAACAAAGTTTAAATATTACAAAACCTGGCTGGGTGTGGTGGCTCATGCCTGTAATCCTAGCACTTTGGGAGGCTGAGGCGGGTGGATGATGAGGTCAGGAGTTCAATATCAGCCTGGCCAAGATGGTGAAACCCTGTCTCTACTAAAAATACAAAAATTAGCCGGGCGTGGTGGCAGGCGTCTGTAATCCCAGCTACTCGGGAGGCTGAGGCACAGAACTCCTCGAACCCGAGAGGCGGAGGTTGCAGTGAGCCGAGATTGCACCACTGTACTCCAGCCTGGGCGACAGAGTAAGACTCTGTCTCAAAAAATGAAAAATTACAAAACTTGACAACATAACAATATAAATGTCAGAAACTGACAGAGGGAGTAGAAAACAGTGAGTAAAGGGGCACTAATTTCCTCATCTTAATTAGTTAGGGAATCAAGATATGACATAAAGCTGAATTTCTTCACCATTTAAATTACTTCTCTGATAAATTTCTAAGTTATAAAAAGGTACAGTGACAATAAGAATAATATGCTTTTCTAAATGAAAGATATCATTTAACACCTTTATTGAGCATTCACTATGGCAAAACACTACACAGTACGCTGATGTTTCCAGAGATGATCCATTGGTTGGTCATGAAATCAATAGCAGGCTATAATTTTTAAATGAAATAGAATAGCAAATATTAAAGTTTGAGTCAGGCACAGGGGCTCACGCCTGTAATCCCAGCACTTTGAGAGCCAGAAGCGGGAAGATCACGAGGTCGAGTTCGAGACCACCCTGGCCAACATAGTGAAACCCCGTCTCTATTAAAAATAGAAAAATTAGCTGGGCATGGTGGCACGTGCCTGTAATCCCAGCTACTTGGGAGGCTGAGGCAGGAGAATCGCTTGAACATGGGTGGAGGAAGTTGCAGTGAGCTGAGATCATGCCACCACACTCCAGCCTGGGCGACAGAGCAAGACTCTGTCTCGAAAAAAAGAGAAAATATTACATTTCATTGTATGTGGTAAGAGCTGTAAAATGTTCCTTGTATGTGTATATTTGTTTGTACAGAGTAAAATGTATTTATTACTGAGGGTCATGGGTCTGCTTTTTAATTTTTCTCTCTCCTCCTTTAATGCCAGCTCTCAGTTGTCGTTCTATTGTTGTCAGTGACTCTGTA
>NW_012114844.1:2851567-2862522 GCF_000951035.1 Colobus angolensis palliatus | reverse complement strand
TGAGGCAGGAGAATGGCGTAAACCCGGGAGGCGGAGCTTGCAGTGAGCTGAGATCCGGCCACTGCACTCCAGCCTGGGTGACACAGCGAGACTCTGTCTTAAAAAAAAAAAAATGTGCAGAAAAGATACCGCCTTCCTAATCATCATCCCATAATTAATTGCCTGGCTCCTGTTTTGAGCTTTACCTTTGGCTGAATTTCTAGGCAGACTCCAAAAATGAAGACAAAAATGGCATATAGAGAAAATTACATACAATTTATTTATTAAATAGGGATAAAATTTCTGTAACTCTGGAAGGTCAAGTTACATCATCAAAGTTGTTTATTTAAAAGTAAAGTATGTGTTGGCAATCGTTTTCTTAAGAGTCAGAAAAATTAAGCCAGTTTCACAATATGGAGTGTCCTTTCTGGTCAACAGTATTGCTTCAGAAGAGATAGCATTTCACAGATCTTTCCTGTAATTTCTAGAAAAGTCATCCAGCCAGATTTAGGCTCAAGCTTCTTTACAAAGCCATTTTCCTGAGAGAATAAATTTAACATTTTAAAAAATCACTGGAGATTATGCTGGAATAAAAAGCAAAAATATTTTCATTTAAATAATGCAAATAGTTAATCTTCTACCCCTTCTGTCCCTCTAAAGGAAGCATTGTGTAACAGAAACACAGTGTGACCTACATCTGTAATTTTAATTTTTGGTAGCCACATTTTAAAAAGTATAAAAATCAGAAAAATTAATTTTTAAGATATATTTAGTGATGATTTCAATATGTAATCAATGTCAAATCACTAATGAGATACTTTTTTTTAATAACAAACCTTCAAAATCTCATGAGTATTTAGTACTTACAGCGCATTTTAATTCAGACTAGCCACATTTCACTACCATAGTGGACAGCAAGCACAGCTCTAGAGGATAAAAAGTCTTTTGTTGTTCTCGTTCTTGTTTAATTGTCCATTGATTTCAATGCACTTATATTTGTAATATGAATTCTATTATACAGTAAACTGCATTGTATTGAAACTCATGAGAACTCACAGTAAATCCAAATTAAACCAATACCTTTGAAGCTATGAAAAGGTTGATGGTTTCTTTTATAACCTACTCTCTTTGTGATCAGACATAGTTTTAAAAATGTAGGATAACCCAATTAACTGGACATTTTATTTAATTTACAATCTATAATCATAAAATCCTCACTGAAAAGTACCTCTGAGATCATCTAGCCTAATGAACTCTCTTAACAAAAGAGGAAAGTGAGGCCCACAAAAAAAATAAGTTATCTAAGATTAGGCAACCCCTTGGTGCCTGGATCTGGATTAGAATGCAAACACCCTACTTCTTTCCACTCCATTCATTCCAAACAAGTGCAAAAATATTCAAAAATTGTTAAAATAATTTTTTTCAAATATTCATTTAGCAAACATTTGTCTCTGCATCTTATAGGTTCCAGAACCTAGGGTTACAAATACCTGCAAGTAGCTCAGAGCATAGTGTAACTTAATATTGAAACATAAACCAAGCATAACCCTTTGATAGTTGGGAGAGATTCGAGAGCTCTGTGGTGCCTTGGAATCATTTTATGAGCATCATTGGCAAAGCACATGAATACCACCAACCAGGGGGATTTCATTTGAAAGATTGCCTAAGAAAGCCATTTTCTGCCTACATGTTAAGTGTGCACTGTGCTCTGAGACATGCTGTCATACCTTGAGAGAGGAAGGAGACTGCCCCTCTCTGTTCTTCCTCTTTCCCTCCTGCCAGTACATACTCGTAGATTACGCTCTAAGGAGGTATCCACTTCATTATGCTCCTTCCTAAACCCCATGTTTCACAAGTATGATGAGGCCCTCTGAAATGATTTTTATTATGATGATAATCATTGTCTATTATCATTGAGCAGTTAACATGTCATATACATCAATGTCTAAAGAAAGGACAGTGTACAAAGAAAATATTGATCAATTCAGCCAGATGAAGATTAAAAAATTTTTTTAACTATGAAAAACTAAAACGAACAATACACTAGGAAAATATTTACATATACCATGAAAGTGGTCATTCAAATGTGACAGAAAATTCTCAGGCCCTTAATAGTTTAAAACGGACAAACCGTTAAAGACAGAAATATAAATCATTCACAAGTATATGGGAAAAACATTAATAGTAGTTAAAGAAATGTACATTTTAACAAAGTTTTATTGTTTTTTCGACCTACTAAATTGGCTTTATTTGATGCCTATTAAACCCTCAAAATTATTAATAGTACTACCCACACTGATAAGGTTGCTATGACATTGTTCTATTGATATAATGCTTTTGGAAAGAAAATATGTTTCCCAGTATGCTAGAATATTGTAATTATACACACATCTTATGAACTGGTTATTGCACTGTTAGAAATTTATCATGAGGCAGTCTTCTAAAATATTGGAGGGTAGGGGGCACCAGAAAAGCATAACCATGCTTCACTATTGAAGTATTATATCTAAAAGGGGAAAACTAGGCTGGGCGAAGTGGCTCAGAACTATAATCCCAGCACTTTGGGAGGCTGAGGTAGGGAGATCACTTGAGGTCAGGAGTTTGAGACCAGCCTGGCCAACGTGATGGAAGTCTGTCTCTACTAAAAATATAAAAATTAGCTGGGCATGGTGGTACATGCCTGTAATCCCAGCTACTGAGGAGGCTGAGGCAGGAGAATTGCTTGAACTTGGGAGGTGAAGGTTGCAGTGAGCCAAGATCAAGCCACTGCACTACAGCCTGGGTGATAGAGTGAAACTCTGTCTCAAAAAATTAATAAATAAATAAAAGGGGAAAAATCAAAACCAAATTGTCTAACAATTGGGAATTAATTATATGACAAATTAATGAAATATTCTGTAGACATTAGAAATTAATGCCTAATGTTAACATGGAGTGAGACAGCATTGAAAATATTTATATGTCACACCAAAAAACTCTTATGTACACCCTAATTATAACTGCATACAACGTCTGCATGTGGGTATGTTAGGGTAATGGGAGTGACTTTTCTTCTTTTCAAAAATGTTATTTTCAAATATATTTTCTTTAATGATGCTATTTGTATCTCAAGACCATTATATGAAAATAAATATACAAATAAGGATTCAATATCCTATCAGTAATGTAGTAGTAAATAAGAATTGTTCAGGCCTTATTATTTCTGGGAATAGTGATAGTTTGTTAAATTCAGCTACCTTGGTTTCAACAAAACCTAAAGCGTAAAATAATGGTAATCCAAAGAAAATCAGAACCTCATAATTTTTAAAGATACAGGCAGCCAGGCACAGTGGCTCATGCCTATAATCCTAGCACTTTGGGAGGCTGGGGTGGTAGGATTGCTTGAGCATGGTAAGTCAGGGCTGCAGTGGGCCATGATCACACCACTGCACTCCAGCCTGGGTGGCAGAGCAAGACTTTGTATGAAAAAAAAAAAAACAGGCAAATATCATGCTTTCTCACTTCTCTAAAGACTGTTCCTTTGTTCACTCAGGAAATAGTCATTGAGCATTGGCCATATGCCAGCACCAGTTAAAGTGCTGGAAACACAGTGATGAAGAAAGCATACAGGATCTCTGTCCTCACTAAGCTTATGTTCTCATGGCAGACACAGACGATAAACAGATAAGCAAATAAATATGCAATGGGATGTCCAGTCATGAAAACTATTATGAAGGCAATAAAGTAGGGTAGGGAGACAGAGAGTGACAGTGGTACTTTCTTAGATGGGGTGATCAAGGAAGACTTCTCTGAGGAGAAGAATTCCTTGGAAGGGACACCTGAGCAAAAAGAAGAGGGAAGGCAGGCAAACTTCGGGCAGAAAATTATTCCAGGCAGAGGCAACAGCAAGTGCAAAGGCCTGGAGGATGGAGTGTGCTTAGCTTATCCAAGGAGGCTGGAGCTGTGAGAACACAGAGGGATTCATAGAAAATGAGATTTGAGAGACAGGTAGAGGCCAGGTTATAAAGAGCTTTGGGTAACTTATACTCAGGATGTTGTACTTTTGTTCCCAGGGTGAAGGGGCACCTTGGAGAGTTCTGATTCGGCCAAGATCCAATCTAATTCAAGTTTGTAACATCACTGTGGGTACTATGTGGAGAACAAATTATAGCAGATAAAGGATGGAACCATGGAGTTTGGCAGGAGGCTACTGACAGAGTCAAGTGAGAGAGGAAGGTGGCCTAGATGCACAGGGGATTACAGCATTTCAAGGGGCAGCCAGGGGGATTTGCTGATGGATGGATGTGGGCTCTGAGAGACAGGAGTCCAGGCTGACTCCCAAGGTTAGAGAACTAGCACTTAAGAGAGCTTGACTGAGGGGCCCCAGAGAGGTGCTTTTCTCTAACTTCTGTGTCAGTATCATACATTTCCACCTGACCTGAGGGTCATTTATTTTTCACTAAATGATTTTAAAATCTCAAGTAAAAATTCAAAAGAAACAGAAAAATTTTGCCCCAAAACTTATTTAATAAAAGGATATATATGAATACTTGGGATTATATCACCTTGCTGCTAGATCTTTATATGTTTGGAAATGCCTTTGCCAAACTGAATGCTTAGTCAATCATCTATATGTCTCTGTGTGCCCATTTATTTGGCCTCAAATTAACCAGACTATTATTTAGGGTAAGAGGACAACAAAGAAAATAGAAACCTCTTGGCCTAACTCTATGACCCAAGCTTTAAAATGGTGGTTACTTGGAAAGCACCAACTCTGACTGTATATCCTACTTTCAGAAGGGCAAAGAATTACCTATCTAAACTTCCTGGAATTTCCCATATAACCCTCATAGTTGCATAGTATTTGACAGTTTGCAAAGCACTTTAAAAAAAATGTTTTATAATCCTTTAACTTTCCATTAAAGATAGGTATTATTGTTTTCATTAATTATATATAATAAATTATCATGTCATATATTATTATTATATACATTATATAAGGAATCTGAGTCTCAGAGTACCTCAGTAACTTACCCAAGATTATACCTCTAGTGAGGGAGAAAACCAGAGTTCAAATCTCCAGTTACAGTGTTGCTTCACTGAATCATTCCATCAGTAAATATCTGTTACCTTCTATGCAACAGGTCCTAGGCATGAGGTACACAGTGATGCATTAAGTAGACATGATTTCTCCCATGTGGAGCTGAGTGCCAAGCATTCTTTCTACTCCCCCGGCATATGCAGAGGAGAATGCTTCATTGAAGGTGGAGAAAGTAGGAAGAGCCACCTGGTTCAAAAGGAAGGGTGATCCCAAGAGAAGAGACATGAGTTTCATCTCAGGATCATTCTAATGGTTTTTAAGAACCATCCTTTCCTCGTGAATGCTGAAGGCAGCCAAATGGCACTAGCTCTCCTATCAGATCTTGTGAGAGCACATCCTTTCTCAGCACTTCAAATTAGGAGAGGGGACAGGAGGAAATCATGGTAAATGTGGAAGAGGAGAAAAAGAGAGATGAGAAGCCACAAAAAAAGAGGGCAGAAAGGCAGGCAGGCAAGAAAGACAAGCTGATAAAAAGGAGAAAGAGAATAAGGAAAGAGATTATAAGTCCTATTACTGATAGACCAGTCTTGGTTCTTCCCATTAGGGGATCTGTTTTACATGGTAACTAGTATCTAACTGTATTTGATCATATAATTTATGGAAACGAAATAATAGATTCTCTCAATGGAAGCTAGGTAATACTACTACTACTAACAACAACAACCCTAAACTTGTATTGAGTACTCATTTTCAGGAATTGTTCCAAGTGTTTTGTTTACATTAACTGATTTAATCCTTATACAAGTCCCAGGAGATAGGCTGCAATATTTTCCTGTTTTTACAGATGAGGAACCAAGGCTTAGGGAAGTTAAGAAACTTGTGTAAGTCCGAGGTCAGGAGATTGAGACCATCCTGGCTAACACAGTGAAACCCCATCTCTACTAAAAATACAAAAAAAAAAAAAAAATTAGCCGAGCATGGTGGCACGCGCCTGTAGTCCCAGCTGCCCGGGAGGCTGAGGCAGGAGAATGGCATAAACCCAGGAGGCGGAGCTTGCAGTGAGCAGAGATCGTGCCACTGCACTCCAGTCTGGGCAACAGAGGGAGACTCTATCTCAAACAAAAAAAGAAAGAAAAGAAAAGAAAAAAGAGAGAGAAAGAGACAGAGACAGGGAGGAGGAAGGAAGGAAGGGAGGGAGGAAGGAAGGAAGGAAGGAAGGAAGGAAGGAAGGAAGGAAGGAAGGAAGGAAGGAAGGAAGGAAGGAACTAACTAACTTACTTGTACAAGTCACACAGGTAGTAAGCACTTGAGCCCAGAAATGAAGCCAGGTCTGTCTGCTTCCAAGTTGGTGCTAGAAATGTCTATGCTGTACTCACATACTACATTCTTAGTGCAAAGTTTTCATAAAGTCTCTGGGCACTTTTAAAATTTAAATTATAGATTGTATGTTTTATGATCAGTGATTTCTTGAGAGTTTTTTCAGGCAAGTTAAAGCCAGTGCTCACATCTTGATAAAGCTGTGAGTGCCTCCTCTACTCTTACCTCTTCTTGTGGGCCACTGACTACTAGCATAAGGAAGTGATTGTGCCGTTTCCCCTGAAATGAATCATTCAGGAATAAATTCATTCATTTGAGCAGATTTGTCAACATCACTATGAAAAGAAGGTAACAGTTTTCCATGCCAGTTTGTACTGACCCAAAAAAGCACTGCCTTTCCTTAAGAAGGTGAATGTCTCATCTGAGCTGGAAAAGGAGCACATAGATTGCTTTGAAGTGACATCTTCAAGAGTATTTATTTCATGTCTACAACCTGAACTATTCAGGTGGTTTTTTTTAAAAAAAAAAAAAAAAAAAAAAAAAGACAGCTTGGAAACTTTAGAAAGGCTGAATGTGCGCATGTGCAGGCAATGTGTGTATTTGTATCTACACTCGGGAGAGGTTCATCCCACCACACTCATGTTTACATCTGTACCACCCTCGAAAGATGAGGGTGCTGCTAGAAATTCTCAGAGACAATTCCACACCCTTTGCTAACAATGAGTTCCAGAAGCTCACAAAATTTACTGTGGAGAAGTTAAATTTTTAAGTAACATTTATTCACTGTCTGTGTGTTCCAAGTACTAAGCTAGGCATTGGAAATACAGTCCAAACCCACAAACCTACTGCAAACTAGTAGAGTATTTCTCTGCAGGCTCATCTGTGGTCCTCTGTGCTAGAGAACGTTTGCCTTCACCTGAAATCTACACAGTGCTGCTGAAATTTCCACCAGTCCTCAAGTATAGCCTCCTCCTGCAGCCAGAAGAAAACATGATAAAACATTTCACATGCTTCGCCCAGCCTCAGTCAGGCAGAGTTAGACAGAACTAAGTTCCAGGAAGAAGGTGACTGAGAAAGGGGAGTAGCTGCAGTAAGCTGTATCACGCAGGAAGGCCTTAAACAAAACGAAAAAGGCATCAAGTAAAAGATCAATAAATTTGATCGCAACAAATTTTTAAACAGTTATAATGACCGAAGACATTGTCAGCTTTAAAGAATAATCAGCAGGCCGGGCGCGGTGGCTCACGCCTGTAATCCCAGCACTTTGGAAGGGTGAGAAGTGTGGATCATGAGGTCAGGAGATCGAGATCATCCTGGCTAACACAGTGAAACCCTGTCTCTACTACAAATACAAAAAAATTAGCCAGGCGTGGTGGCGGGCGCCTGTAGTCCCAGCTACTTGGGAGGCTGAGGCAGGAGAATGGTGTGAATCCGGGAAGAGGAGCTTGCAGTGAGCTGAGATCGCGCCACTGCACTCCAGCTGGGGGGACAGAGCAAGACTCAGTCTCAAAAAATAAAAATTAAAAAAGGGTAATCAGCAAACTAAAGTTAACTGCCACATATATAAAAATAATTTGTATCCAGAATATTCAAAGAATTCCTACAAATCAATAAGAGACCAAATAATAGGAAAATGGGAAAAGCCTGTAAACAGGCTATTCCCTGCATAAGATTTACAAATGATCAGTTAATATACGAAAAGATGCTCAAATGGAAAAAATATTTAACCTTACTGGGAATCAAGGAAACAAGAATTAAAACAAGATAAACTCTGTGGTTTTTTAGCCCAACAAATTAAGGAAATTATAACAGATTGCTACAAACTAACCTTAGTCAGCAGGGTGGGGAGAAATAGAGACTCTAACAAGCTGCTGATGGGAGTGAAGCCTGGTGGAGCCACTTTGGAAGGCAAGGACCTAGCAAATTAAAAAATGTACGCCACCATGACCCAGCATCTACGACCCAACATCTACCCTGGAAAACTACACGCACACACGAAGAAAAATGATATTCAATAAAGCATTGTGTGTGATTAACAAACTTGAAATAACCTAAACAGCTATCAGCTACAAATGGCCACTCTATAGCATTTACATACAATATACATAGCACTCTTAATAATACTATTTTAAATAACTTTGGATAAAAAAGTTTGCAGAAGTACTACCATGTACTGTTTTTACATATACCCATGTAAATATATGTATGCAAAATCTTTATGTATATATAAAATACATAAACATGCATATATATATGCTTACATAAAACATTTTACATAAAACATTTACAAAAAGTTTTTTTACAAAGAAGTATTATGTTAGCCTGGCCAACATGGTGAAACCCCATCTCTTCTAAAATTAAACACCAAAAAAATTAGCCAGGCATGGTGGCAGTCACCTGTATTCCCAGCTGCTCCAGACGCTGAGGCAGGAGACTCACCTGAACCTGGGAGACAGAGGTTGCAGTGAGCCGAGATCGTGCCATTGCACTGCAGTCTGGGTGACAGAGTGAAACTGTCTTAAAAATAAATAAATAAGAAAGAAAGAAACAAGAACTTATATTACCAAAGCCCTAAAACCTACATTCTTTTACAAGTTCATTTTTGCTACTAAAAACTAGTGCAACAGGAGTCACATACAATATGCTTTGGCTAGTACAGATAATTACTACAAGAAACAGTGTATTATGGTAACACAAACCATTTACATTAAGACATTACTTAATTCTGCTATTTACTGCCAAAATTGTCTTTTTCAAATATCATGCCAAAATTACACGAATTTATATAGTTGTAGACATGTTCCTAGCAGAAGGGTAGGGAGGCAGGGGTCTGGGTAAGGGGAAGGAGAAGGCAAGTAGCCCTTTTGGGCTACCAGGGCATCAGGACCAGGTTCCCTGAGCAATTTGGCACAGGGATTTGAATGCAGGGTAGCCTCAAAGATGGGACAGAGGAGCAGTAGCAACATTAGCGATCCAAAAGGTTCACAGGATGTGAGCAATACTGCTTTGGGTTCCTTATCTGATATTCCTAAACAACAAAGTTGCTGTTGTTTTTCATGAAAACAGACTACATAGTTTATGATAAACGTTTTAATAGTTACACTTGTGCAATTTCATTTTCTAAATGTAAAGTTAGGCTGGACGCAGTGGCTCACGTCTGTAATCTCAGCACTTTAGGAGGCCAAGGCAGACGGATCACCTAAGGTCAGGAGTTCGAGACCAGACTGGCCAACATGGTGAAACCCTATCTCTACTAAAAATACAAAAATCAGCTGGACATGGTGGCAGGCCCCCGTAATCCCAGCTACTTAGGAGGCTTAGGCAGCAGAATCACTTGAACCTGGGAGGTGGAGGTTGCAGTGAGCCGAGATCAGGCCACTGCACTCCAGTCTGAGCGACAGAGTGAGACTCCATCTGTAAATAAATAAATAAATAGTTAAAAACAAGAATAAGAGGCATTCTAAACCACTTTTGGTCATGGGTGCTATCCAATTCAAGAAATGTTTTTTGTACAATTAAATTGTTAAATTTAAAACAAACAAGTATAATAGATCATAAGATCATATCAGCTGTCTTGGGTTCCAATTCTATCAAAAATGCATATCTAAACTTATTGAAACCAAAATTTCTCCATCTGTGACGTATAATCTTACTAGCACTAAGTAACAAGGAAAACGTCAATGGCTTTTAATGTATCAGGTTATATTGTGATCTCTACATGACCATGGGGTAATGAAACTGACAAATTTTATCTGTAGGATTTTTTAAATTATAAAAGCAGTTCATGTTCATATGAGAAAACTTAGAAATCACAAAAAGTACAAGGAAGAAGTTTAAAACAAAGTGCTTCTGTAATCCTATGAAACAGAGCCATGCCAGTATTTTGGTTAATTTTAAAACTGATTTTTAAAATCAGACACTAGATCTAGACAGTATTTTCTTCTTTATTTCATCATGGGAAAGTACCAATTCAATACTGTCAGTATTCAGAATCTGTGTGAAATACCTCATCTGTAACTGGCATAAGGGTCATGTAAGAAATTTGGTCTCATCAGTTTATAGCTTCACCTCATTTTAACCTAAATCACTGACAGATTGATTTCATTTAAATTAGTATAACTGAAGTCTTACTGTACTGTGGTTCTGTTCAGAAACATAAAGATGAATATGGTACTGTCTTCCTGCTTAAATTGCTCACAATCTAGACTACACAGACCAAAGCACAAGGTGGCTGTGTTAAATATACTCTAAGAAAGGAAATATAAACAGTGATAATGTGTCCAGAGTTGGTTCCTTCCAGTGGGTTCTTGGTCTCGCTGACTTCAAGAATGAAGCTGGAGACCTTTGCAGTGAATGTTACATCTCTTAAAGATGGCACAGACCCAGAGAGTGAGCAGCAGCAAGATTTATTGTGAAGAGCGGAAGAACAAGGCTTCCAAGCAGATTGCCTCTGCTGGCTGGGGTAGCCAGCTTTTATTCCCTTATTGGTCCCTGCCCATGTCCTGCTGTTTGGTTCATTTTACAGAGCGCTGATTAGTCCAATTACAGAGTGCTGATTGGTGCATTTTACAGGTGCTGATTGGTGCATTTTTACAGAGTGCTGATTGGTGCATTTACAATCCTTTAGCTAGACACAGAG
>NW_012114844.1:2839318-2851517 GCF_000951035.1 Colobus angolensis palliatus | reverse complement strand
CTGATTGGTGCATTTACAATCCTTTAGCTAGACACAGAGCACTGATTGGTGCGTTTAAAATCCTCTAGCAAGACAGAAAAGGTCTCCAAGTCCCCACTCGACCCAGGAAGTCCAGCTGGCTTCACCTATCAATGGGTTAACATTAAAGAGGAAGTAAACCAAGTTAAAAATTCAGGAGAATTTCACAATGGAAAGAAAATCTGCATTGTGCTTGAAGAATAAGGAAAATTTTGGTAAGAGGAAGAGAAAAAAAGGTATGAACATCAAATGCCAAAGGACGTAAATGTTCATAAAGGTTCTGGGAAAAGCAAGTAAATCTAGGAAAAAGGCAAATTGGCATTGGACTGCCAAGGACTTCTAAGTATCTTGCTAATCCGTTTTTATTCATCAGGCATGATAAGGACTTCCAATGGTTTTCAAAATTCAAACCTATCCTCAAGAGGAAAACAATTGGCCATTACTAAGGATATTCAGAGAAATGTGCCATAGACTTAAAAATAAACATCCATGATGCTTCCATTGCTAAAGATCTCTCCCACACTTAAGCTTAGCACTTTGTCTTGAAGGTATCTTATGCTCCCACGGAGACCGCAACAGAATTAAAAGAATACTTAGAATTCAGATAACTCAACTTTTTTACTTCTTTCTAACATCCCCTGCCACAGGAACATGTGGCAGTCTTCTGAAGGTTATTTCCACAATTTTTCCAGTAGTCCATATCATCCAAAAACAGCTCTATTAGAAAATCCTTCCTTCTACTAAATCAAAATTTGCCTGCCTCTAATTTACACCTATTAGTGTAATGATGAGGAGTTATATAAGTAATAATCCTTATTACAGTCCTTCAAATATTCAAAAAGTTCTCTTCCCAAGCTAAATAGGCTAAATAAAACAAGATCAAACGTTCTTCATTAGACATGACTTTTAGGTTTGGTGTGAATCTTAATTGCACTTTATTAGCTATGCGACTTTGGGTTTAGCTTCTTTTACTGCAAAATGGGGATAATATGACATATTCTACCACATGGATGCACTGTGAAGACATTATGCTAAATAAGCCAGACACAAAAAAACAAATATTGTATGATTCTATTTATATGAGGTACCTAGAGTGGTCAAAATCATAGACACAGAAAATAGAATGGTAGTTGCCAGGGGCTAGGGGCCATGGGAACAGGCAATTGTTGTTTAATGGGTACACAGTTTCAATTGAGGAAGATGAAAGTTCTAGAGATGGATGGTGGTGACGATTGCACAATGTGAATGTATTTAATGCCACTTAACTGTACATTTAAAAATGATTAACATGTTAAAATTTTGTTATGTACATTTTACAATAAAAAAAGAATAGTAAGTATGACAAAATTGTAAACTTTAAATGATTTAACATGTGTAAAGGAGCTGGGTATAATGGCTCACGCCTGTAATTCCAACACTTTGGGAGGTTGAAGCAGGTGAATCACTTGAGCACAGGAGTTCAAGACCAGCCTGGGCAACATAGTGAGACCTTGTCTCTACAAAACATAAAAAATAAATTAGCTGAGCGTGGTGTAATACACCTGTGATCCTAGCTACTCAAGAGGCTGAGGTAACACAATTACTCAAGCCTGGGAGGTCAAAGCTGCAGTGAGCTGTGGATTCCACCATTGCACTCTAGCCTGGGTAACAGAGTGAGTCTCTATCTCAATTTAAAAAAAAAAAAAAAAGCCGGGCGCCGTGGCTCAAGCCTGTAGTCCCAGCTACTCAGGAGGCGAGGTGAGAGAATCACTTGCAGTGAGCTGACATTGGGCCATTGCACTCCAGCCTGGGCAACAGAGTAGGACTCTATCTCAATTTAAAAAAAAAAAAAAAAAAAACAGCGTGTGGCCAGGTGCGGTGGCTCACGCCTGTAATCTTAGCACTTTCTGAGGCCGAGGCGGGTGGACTGACTGAGCTCAGGAGTTTAAGACCAACCTGGGCAACACAGTAAAACCTCTTCTCTACTAAAATACTAAAAATTAGCCAGGCGTGGCGGCATGTGCCTGTAATCCCAGCTACTCAGGAGGCTGAGGCAGGAGAATCGCTTGAACTTGGGAGGTGGAGGTTGCAGTGAGCCGAGATCACACCACTGCACTCCAGCCTGGGCGAAAGAGCAAGACTCTGTCTTAAAAAAAAAAAAACAACACACACACACACAAAAAAAAAACATTAAATGCCTTATACTAAGTGTCCCCAACCCCCAGGCCATGGACCAGTAACAGTCAGCAGCCTGTTAGGAACCAGGCCACATTGCAGGGTGAGTGGCTGGGCAAGTGAGCAAAGCTTCATCTGTATTTACAGCCAGTCCCCATTGCTTGTATTACCGCCTGAGTTCCACCTCTTCAGGTCAGCGGTGGCATTAGATTCTCATAGCAGCATGAGCCCTATTGTGAATTGCGCACACAAGGAATCTAGGCTGGGCACTCCTTGTGGGAGTCTAATGCCTGATAATCTGTTACAGTCTCCCATCAATCCCAGAAGGGACCATCTAGTTGCAGGAAAACAAGCTCAGGGCCCTCGCTGATTCTACATTGTGCTGAGTGGTATAATTATTTCATTATATATTAGACTGTAATACTAACAGAAATAAAGTGCACAATAAACAATGCATTTGAATCATCCTGAAATCAACCCCCATCTGCCACCCTCAGTCCGTGGAAAAATTGTCTTCCATGAAACCAGTCCCTGGTGCCAAAAAGGTTGGGGACTGCTGCTTACACAACACTTGTCCTATAAAACATGGGCACACAATAGTGACTATAATAGACTGTTACCAACTATGGGGCCTTGCTTGGCTAAATTCTATTTTTTAATAAAGTAAGAACTTGCATTATCATGTCTCTCAGTGTTCCCAACACTGTGCTGCACACAGGTACTCTGAGAATTTGTTCCATTAAAGAAAAAATTTTAAAGCCATTTTAGGATGACTGGAAAACCACTGCAGACAAGGGAATAGAGGGCCAGACATGGTGGCTCATGCCTGTAATCCTAACACTTTGGGAGGCTAAGATGAGCAGACTGCTTGAGCCCAGGAGTTTGGGACCAGCATGGGCAACATAGCAAGACCCCATCTTTTAAAAAAGAAAAAAAAGTTGATTAATCTAACACACACACATAAAGAAACCATATTACTTTAAAGTAACATCTCCTTGGTACAGAAGAGTCTAGAAAACACAAAACTTCCCAAGATGTTAGTGTGTTAATCAGTGAATGACTGCCAAACTATTCAGATAAGTGGTGATAAATACACAAATTGCTTTATTAACTTAGGCTTATCAAATTATAGGCAAATTTTACCAATGGCCCTCTACAAAAAGCATACATAAACAAAGAAGTCGTGTAATAAATAAACTCTCAGCAGTGAAGAGCCACAAGTGACAAAAAAGAATAAAAACCCCAGAGCTACCTGTCTCTGAATGGGGACGTTTATCAACAAAGGTTATTGATGAGAAGTCAGTATGACTTTAAAGCATCTTCATAAACTTAAGATAAAATTGATTCAGTGAGCCAGGATGTAGCTTGACATGGATTTAGACATATCACTCCCAGTGATGGAAAGGAACAGAAATTTTATCACTAATATCATGGTGAACATTGGCAGAATCAAAAGTCTGGATAAAAGGAAATATGAGAATTTCTCAAGAGAAAAAATAAGCAGTGTCTAGAATTTCGTCCAGACCAAACTGATTCCTTGCAAAATTCAAAATTAGATTAAAAAGAATATTTGGAAGTTAGTAAAGGAAAAGTGAATACATGAAATCCTAGCTAGAAGATTCACCATGAACAAGTTCAACCAAATCAACTGCAATGGTTATTTTCATAGCTTAGTAATGTCGTATTCTTCGCTGTAGGTGAGAATATTGTAGGCACAGTATAGCTTAATTATAGTAGGGCATTTGACAAAATCTTTCCTAATATCCACACAAAATGTCATATGAGCCTGACAATAATAGATAGAACAATGCTGGGCGCGGTGGCTCAAGCCTGTAATCCCAGCACTTTGGGAGGCCGAGACGGGCGGATCACAAGGTCAGGAGATCGAGACCATCCTGGCTAACCTGGTGAAACCCTGTCTCTACTAAAAAATACAAAAAACTAGCTGGCGAGGTGGCGGGCGCCTGTAGTCCCAGCTACTCGGGAGGCTGAGGCAGAATGGCGTGAACCCGGGAGGCGGAGCTTGCAGTGAGCTGAGATCCGGCCACTGCACTCCAGCCTGGGCGACAGAGTGAGACTCCATCTCAAAAAAAAAAAAAAAAATAGATAGAACTAGTAGTTATTGAACTACAGGCGCCCGCCACCTCACCGGCTAGTTTTTTTTTTGTATTTTTTAGTAGAGGGGCATAGGCTGTGAGCTGGAACGTGCCTGAGAGCATGTCCAGCACAAATATCTTGGTTAAAGTACAAGGACATAGAATATACTTATTCCCTTATATCTAACAGCTACATAGGATAGGGCTTAACAAAGAGTTTTTAGCACAAAGCAAAGAAGGCTTGAAGGAAGTTAGTCTTTAAAAGAAACGATTATTTCTAACACTTACAATTTATTCTTTAACAAGAAGGGAAACTTCGAAGAGGAAAGTTTTTACTTTCTACAATTCCCTCCTCTTGATTTTGTATTTTTCTTGAAACCTTTTTTTTTTTAACATGTTTTGGCTTAGTTGTTTTGCTTGAGTTTTTAAAAGAAAAAGTTTTCTGATTGATGAAATGTGAGAGTAAAAGGGATAGCCAATCGAACTAGAGCACAAGTACTGCTTTAATTACTTGGCAGACTGTCCAGCAAAGGTCCTTTATAATACTACCATACATCTGCTTGGGGATGAGTAAGGGTGGACAGATGGGTCAGCTTTTGGAAGTGCCTGACCTTACTGCAGCCTGTTAAGTCTCCAAGGAATGCCAAATGTTCCCCTTGTCATTGGAGACACGAGATAAAATTGGTCTTGGATGATGGAGGCTGAATGGGCCTTGAAGACTGACCCCCACAATACTGCACTTTAGGAAATAGCAGAGAGAATCTGGCACAGTTTACTATCCTAGGCTGTAGGATCTTGAAAAAGAGCTACCATGCAGTCCATGTCTTGCCGATTAGAGGACCTTCTGAGTGGAAAGGAGACAACCTGAGCTTCTGGCCTACCATGTGCACAAGCATAATAATTGCTTTTATTTACAGTGCAGAGGGAAAATTAAATCCATTTTAGCTAGGCATCTACATCCTGATACCCTGTCTTAATTGCTATGGCTTGCCTTAGGTATTTTATTCCTACTACAGAGACTTTAGTTTTGTCGCTATGTTTGGGAGAAGTGATTGATGCAGAGGTTGAAGGAGCAATAAAGCATATTTTAAAAATTCCTTTAGGATCCTTTCCTGAAATGTCAGTTCCCATATTATAAATACGACTTAATGAAAGGGAGGAGTTTTCAGATGTTGCAATAGTAAGCTGTATAGGATTACACCGGTTATGTTCACAGCTAGAAAGAACAACTCTTGGTGAAATGGATATACAGTTTTAAGGACAAAGACCTCTGGAAGCAGTCCACCTTAGACTTTTAGTGTTCTATAGGATATTAGACCAAGTAGAATATAGAGATTTTGTTTTAGAGGGACAAGAGTCCAGTTTCTACAATTTATATAGCTACTATGCTCTGGATTATTAGTATCCTTACAGGAAATTATGTCTTTCTAAGAAAAATTAAAGAAGTCCAAGAGGGACAGAAATATTTTTCTGAAGTAGTAAGCTGTCTTTGGTTATTTAAATCTTCACAAGGTATAACTAAACAGGCATCAAAAGTAATAACTTCAGGTGAGTTAGATCTAGTTACATGAATAATAAGATGAGGAATAAAGGGAAGAAAAAGATAAAGCTTCTCTTAGCCCTAATTTGGTAGGGCTTGACCTTGGAACAATAGCCCATGATTTTGAAGGTGATGACGCTTTCTTGACTCAGGTATGATATGTCCATCCTTTTTCTGCTGTGTGAACAGCAGTCTCAGTGGTTAGCAGCACAAGGTAGGGTCCTTCCCAGGCTGGCTCGAGTTTTTCTTCTTTCTATCCTTCGATGAGGATGTGCTCCCCAGGCTGCTGCTTGTGTACTAGAAATTCTAGGGGTGGTACCTGTGCTAAAAGATTTTTAGTTTGGAGAGAAGGGAAAGTGGAAGATAAACTAAGTATATAATTTCTGAGAAACTGATCTTTTGTTTTAAATGTGGGGGCATCAGCAGTGGAATGTAAGGTATCTTTTTGACTTTACAGTCCCTAGTGCCTTTTTGCTAAGAAATTTTTTTCCTTATTTTTACTTATGTTGTTTCTGAGGGACCCTTTGGGGCTCCTTATTTTGTCAGAACTGCATATCCTGGGGCGTGAGGCCCCAGCATGACGCCCCCTGCTCCATCCCAGCTCAGCACTGCCTAGGGCACGCTGCAGCCCCACTCCCTCTTAAGGTGTTGGCCTCCCTGTGGTCCTCACCGCTCCCACGCATTGAGGCCTTGGGTATGAAGGGGCTTGTGATTCACCAGGCCACCCCTGGACCTTGCTCCTGCCCAAGCCCCTGCCATCTGGCCCCTGGCCTTGGGTTGGGCTGGGCTGGCTAATGGCCGCGCGGCCCCCTCCCCTGCACAGGAAGTATCTGTCTGTGGTTAGGTCCTCCAGCCAGCTCACACCACAGCCTCTCTAGGAGCTGCTAGAGGTGGAAACTCGTTGGCATTAAGCCTGAGCTTAGAGGGGCCCGGCCTAGGTTCCTTGATGCAGTTGGAATAAGATTTTTTTTTTTTAAATAAGGTGTTCAGATAATATTTCTTTTTGGTTTAGTAATATTCCTTTTCCTTTTGAATTTTTTAGCACCTTTTTATAACCTTTTAATGTAGGTAAAAATCCATATTCTTATGCCTCCTTATTTTACTACATTTTACTTTCCCTACACTCTGCACATAAACTGTTTAATTTTACATTCAAGATGCCTACTTTTAAATTATACAATAGTTCTTGCATAAATTCTCTAACTTTTTTGCAACTTTCACAATCACTGACATGCCTCAACTTTTTGACTATCTTTTGCCCTATTTCTCTCCCCAGTCTCCCCTTCTGTGTCTTTCTCTGATCTCTGTCTCTTTCAAGTCTTTCACTTATTCTCTCCCTCTCTCTCTCTCTCTCATTTGGGCTCCTTTTCTGTCATCCCGTTTCCTCTTTCTCTTACACTTACTCTTCTGCGCTGGGTGGGATCTGTGTGGCCACAGTCCGGGCCCTGGCCACCGCCAGCCTAGAAGCTCGGCAGGTGACTGCCCCAAGTTGCATGAGTCATGCCCCTTTGCCTCCTTTGCTCTCCTCCTGGGGGCCGATCCCCACCCTCTTCTTCCACACAGAGCCAGGCTGGGGAGAGGGACCCACCCTCTGGCGCGCCTAGCTGCCTGTGTGGCACAGGCTCCTGGCCCCAAGGCGCTCATACTGCCCCACTCGGCTCCAACTTGCAGACGTCCATGGCCAGCCGGCCTCTGAGGGTGGTGAGACACACCCAAGGGGCCCACGAGGTGAGGGGCTCAGGGACCAGCAGGCTGGGTGGCTCTGGCTGTGCGGAAAGAGAGTGTCCCAGCCACCTCTGCTCTGCCAGGTGCCAGGGATCTGCAACAATGTGGAGCCATGCTCACCGCTCTCGCTTTCTCTCTGACTTCCTTTCCTAGTTTCTCTTTCCTCTCTGCTGGTCCTTCCCTTGCCTCTTTCTTCTCCCAAGAAGAGGGGAAAAGGAAGTTATGAACATTTTTCCTATGACCAGAAGTTTGTGTGAGGTTCAATCTCCCCCAACGGGGATTTTTCACCTCTTTTTAACCTCCAAGACACGTCCACTAAGGAATACTTCACCCCCCAGGCCTCCCCGTGGCTTTTCTTTCCTTAGTCCTGACTATGGAATGCTTTACCTTGATATGTACCAACCAAAGAATGCTCCACCGCCCCGTGGCTTCTTTTTCCTTAGTCCTGACCACCAGGGAAATATTTTACTGGCTCCCATGGCATTTCCTTCCTTGGTCTGTGCAGAGCTGCCTGGTCCACATGGTATGTGAGGATCTTTTACTCCAGGTCACCAGCCGGTTTCTTTCCGCATTGCTGAGACTCCAGTTTATTCGTCACACCTGGTGGGTCTCGATTCCTTAGCTGGAGGCCTCAGGAACAAGGCAGTGGGGCACCTTCGTCGTGAGAGAGGACCAGAGACGACCACCCGCCCCCCACCCCCACGCCGCCCCTGGAGGAGAATGGCTTCCCGTACAGGCCACCACCATTGCTATAAGTAAAATGTTTATTTAGAAACAGAATGCTTGCTCCTCAGTACCACAAGGAAAAATCAGCATTCAGACAAAAATTTTTCTCAGCAAGGCAATTTTACTTTCTGCAGAAAGGGTGCTCCTCACAGATGAAACAATGGTGACAGCACACCCGAACAAAAGAGGGAAGCAGTTTTCATCCCTTATGCAGTTTGTCCCTGCTACTGTGTCCTGTCTCTATTGGCTGGAGCTGGACCTCACAATTTAAATTAAACTCGACTGGCTAATAACTTAAAACTTTCCTAAATAGGGAAAGGCAATCGAGAACAAAGGAAAAGAGGAAGTTGCTTGCGAAAGGACTTAGAAAAGTAATAATATTTTCAAATAAGGAAGGGGCATAGGCTGCAAGCTGGAACGTGCCTGAGAGCATGTCCAGCACAAATATCTTGGTTAAAGTACAAGGACATAGAATATACTTATTCCCTTATATCTAACAGCTACATAGGACAGGGCTTAACAAAGAGTTTTTAGCAGAGCAGAGGAAGCTTGAAGGAAGTTAGTCTTTAAAAGAAACTATTATTTCTCACTTATCATTTATTCTTTAACAAGAAAGGAAATTTCGAAAAGGAAACTTTTTACTTTCTACAGGCTGATGAGTGCAGCTAATCCTCATTGTTATGAGCATCACTATTATCATCACTTGCAAGAGCCATGTGACAATATTTAGATGATTCTGGGTTCTTTTAAAGTACATACATACTCAGGATTCCTTTGGGAGGATGTAATTTCACATTTATATGAAAAACTGTCACTACCATACTCAGCTCTAATAATATTTGATATCACTTGGTAATAAAGGTTTATCGGCTAGGCACAGTGGCTCACACAGCACTTTGGGAGGCCAAGGCAGGCAGATCACGAGGTCTGGAGTTCAAGACCAGCCTGGCCAGTATGGTGAAACCCCATCTCTACTAAAAATACAAAAATTATCCGGGCATGGTAGTGGGCACCTGTAGTCCCAGCTACTTGGGAGGCTGGGGCAGAAGAATTGGCTTGAACCCAGGAGGCAGAGGTTGCAGTGAGCTGAGATCATGCCACTGCACTCCAGCCTGGGTAACAGAGTCAGACTCTGTCTCAAAAAAAAGGTAAATAAAAAATAAAGATTTGTCATCATATACTCAAAAGTACTTCTGTTATTCAAATCTTCCTAACTGGGAGTTAGAACTATCTCTGACTCTGTTCTTGTAGCTGTCAGAGCATAAAATGCCCTTCCCACTGTTTCCTCATTTCCAGACTCCAAAGCCATCTCCTCCTCAAAGTTTGGCCCATCTACTTTGGACTACTGTTTTCTTACTGAGCACTAACAGTACCTTTTGTTCTATCTCTCTTTTGGTAATATCTCTCTTTTGGTAATTCACTATACACTTTCTAGTTTATTTAACTACATAAAACTTAGTTCTCAACAAGACTATAACTGCCTTATGAACAGGGATCAACACTTGAGAATCTTCAGAGTCTCCTACTACATCATGTAAGAGCTCACTAAATGTTTGATTTATAACTAGGCTTAAGAAAAATAGGCCGGGCGCGGTGGCTCAAGCCTGTAATCCCAGCACTTTGGGAGGCCGAGGCTGGAGGATCACGGGGTCAGGAGATCAAGACCATCCTGACTAACACGGTGAAACCCCATCTCTTCTAAAAATACGAAAACAAAAAATTAGCCGGGCGTGGTGGCGGGCACCTGTAGTCCCAGCTAACTCGGGAGATTGAGGCAGGAGAATGGTGTGAACCTGGGAGGCGGAGCTTGCAGTGAGCGGGGATCGCACCACTGCACTCCAGCCTGGGCGACAGAGCGAGACTCTGTCTCAACATAATAATAATAATAATAATAATAATAATAAAGAGCAGCTAGTTTTGGAGAGTTTACTATATGCCACATCCAGTGCTAAATGCATACATGGATTATCTTACTAAATTTTCTGAACTCTATAGAGTAAGTGCTATTATTTGAGAAAGAAAGTGAAGCTCACAATAACTTGCTCAAGGTCATACAGCTAGTATGTGGCAAAACCTGGGCCTGAATCCAGCAAAGCTCTTAACTACCTCAGAACACTGCACAGTTCCAGCCCTGCTATACTATATAGTCCATGAATGATTTCGATTTCACTAAGTTAGAAGTTTGAATTTCAGCTGAGCAGAGACATTTTAGCCAAAAAGTAAAATTTTTAAAAGGATGAATTAAGAGAATTTCCCACAGACATCTTTATAATAAAACGAGGGGGAAAGCCTCCCATGTCCTAATTATGAGAGTGATATTAAGGTGTGGGTCACAATTTCGTCAAGAAGTAGCTTATGACAATACCGCTTTGGTTTAGATATTTAATAAATAGGACTCTTTCTCTGCCCCTACGAGGACGTGGAAATGAAGGATGGATGTGATAACTGTCAATTCAGAACTCTGCAAAATGCCAGACTCAATTCTCGTTTTAAGAAGAGCCAGGGCTCTTGTTCCACCCTGGATTCTTCACACAAAACAGCATCATCCTCTGACCTCTTCACACAGAGCGAGCTTCACCCCACTACCCAAAGGGGAGTGCTGATCCACATGGTCTCCCCATCCCCGCTAGAAATTGATCCCAAACACCAGCCGCTGCACAGACGTAGGCTACTTTGGTCTGCAACCCCCGAACTTGGTGATACCTCATCAAGCCGACCCCTCCCCAACATTCAAAATGCCCAGACAGGCCGGGCGCGGTGGCTCAAGCCTGTAATCCCAGCACTTTGGGAGGCCGAGACGGGCGGATCACGAGGTCAGGAGATCGAGACCATCCTGCTAACACGGTGAAACCCCGTCTCTACTAAAAATACAAAAAAAACTAGCCGGGCGAGGTGGCGGGCGCCTGTAGTCCCAGCTACTCCGGAGGCTGAGGCAGGAGAATGGCGTAAACCCGGGAGGCGGAGCTTGCAGTGAGATCCGGCCACTGCATTCCAGTCCGGGTGACAGAGCGAGACTCCGCCTCAAAAAAAAAAAACAAAATGCCCAGACCACCATCCGAAAGCCAGTCTCTTATACAAAGGAGAATCCCTGCCTACAAAGTAGTTTTCCACCTCCGACTCCTCCCCACAGCGAACAGTCCTTCTGGATCCAACTAACCCACCGACCCCAACAGGGCCCAGCACCCACAGGGTTCACAAGCTAGAGAAGGAGCTACAAGCCCTGTTACTCGCAAGTCTCGAGCGCTCAACTCCAACTGACCTTCCCTCTGCCAGAGCAAGAACACCACGAGTACCCGCCGAGAGCGAACCTGGCTACACAAAGCCAGGTGCCCTCCGCCCCTGGGGCTTCCCCGACCAGCCCCGCCCGGCGCCCCGCGCTCACCAGCTCTCCTCCCCCTCCTCCCAGCCTGACAGACGCTCCAGCTAGTCCAGCAAGCCGCCCTCCCCCGCCGCCGGCAAGGAGGTGGCGTCCCGCAGCTTCTGGTTACTCTTCCGCCTCGGGTACATACGGCCCCGCCGCCCTACTCGGCGCTGAGGCCCAAGGGGAAGCCCCGATGGGACCCCGCGCCGTAGGAGGGAGTGGAGGCGCTGGCGAACAACTCTGCCGGGCCGATGGAGCCGGGGCCCAGCACAGCGCGAGCGGCTCCTCAGCTGTTCGTGCTGCTTCCCCAGCTTCTTCACCGGCTCCTGCAGCTTCCGCACCTCTTGGTCCGCGTTCACGTTGGAGTTAACGTCCTCCATCCCGGCCCGGCTGCCTCCGTCGCCTGCCGCCCACTCGCTCTCGCAGCAACAGGGAAAGAGCCGGAGGAAAGAGGCGTCCCCGCCGCTCACTCCAGCCGAAGCGCTCGCATGTAGCAGGGCCAGGCCCCGCCGCCAGGGTCCCCCCAGCGCCGGTCCCGAAGTGCCGCTGGGCTCTGCCGAACCGCCTCCTCGGCGCCGG
>NW_012114844.1:2836228-2838874 GCF_000951035.1 Colobus angolensis palliatus | reverse complement strand
ACTGAAAGTCCCTGCGGTCCCGGAGGCGAGCAGAAGGTATGCCGCGAGCCGGGCCGAGGTGGTGAACATGGTCCTCGTTCACCCCACCTATTGGTCTGGGCTTGTGGGGTGTTCTCCACCCCTTAAACGGCTTGTGGTTCCCACGGGGCAGTGCCGCCCGACTCCGGGCCGGATCTCGAGTGGGCACTCAACGGGGTCCGGGGAGAGACAGTTAACTTTGTTCAGCAAATGTTTAACCCATGCCTACTTTTAATTAGAGATTGTCTCCGCTGGCAGGAGCCTCAGAGACAGCCTGTGTCCTCTTTCTTCCCCTGAAAGAAACCCAGATTTCAGACAATTAAGAGAGGTCTAAGTTAAAAATAATAATCATAATTTCTTCCTACTGGCCAGATACTATGCTAAGCCCTTTTTTTATTTATTATTTTTTATTTTTGTCGCCTAGGCTGGAGTGCAATGGCGCGATCTTGGCCAATTGGATCGAGTATTTTCCTAGCTATACAGACCTAGTCAAAGAACGTATTTGTTTGCCAACATAATTGTCAAGTTGTCAAGTAATATATATTGTCTATATAATGCACATCTAAAAATCATTGCTGTTTCTGACCAGTCTGAACTTGTTGCCAGAGGGTTGAAAATCGTGACTACTGGCCAGTCACGGTGCCTCACGCCTGTCTGTAATTCCAGCACTTTGGGAGGCCGAGGTGGGCAGATCACAAGGTCAGTAGATAGAAACCATCCTGGCCAACATGGTGAAACCCCATCTCTACTAAAAATACAAAAATTAGCTGGGCGTGGTCGCGCACACCTGTAGTCCCAGCTACTCGGGAGGCTGAGGCAGGAGAATCTCTTGAACCCAGAAGACAGAGGTTGTAGTGAGCTGAGATTGTGCCACTGCACTCCAGCCTGGGGACAGAGTGAGACTCCGTCTCAAAAGAAAAAGAAAGACTACTTCATGTATAGAAGTTTTCACTTACATTTAATGCTTTGTGAAATAGATTCCAACTAGTCAGTGTCTGTAAGGAGAACCCTTCCAATATACTCCTTGATAAGAATAGTTCACTGGACATATGAAGTTAGCACTAATGTTTGGAGCAAGAAGAGCTTGTTGTAGTGTGGAACAATGAATTAAGAATCAGAAAGCCTGATGTTGGGTTCTAGCTGTAGCATAAATGTGCTTGACCCTGATCACTGGTCTCTTAATCTCTGGTCCTTAACTTACTTTAGAATATGTGAGTTGGAGGATCTCCAATATTTCTTCCAGGACCAAAAAGTAAAGGATTCTGATGAGTCCTCATGGTTGCAAAACATAAGAGTAAATATACTTAAATATATAGAGAAGTTCATAGTAGATAGATATACTTGGATTTTTTAATTCAGTTGCGTTACTCAATATGTTACATTTTTCACTCCATAAATATTGAGCTTCTACCATGTGGTAGGCACCAGTCTAGGTATTTGGATGTTTAATAGGCCGTGTAAGTACAAGACAACTTTCGTGGGTTTTTTTTTGTTTTTTGGGGGGCGGGGACAGAGTCTCACTCTGTTGCCAGACTGGAGTGCAGTGGTGTGATCTCGGCTCACTGCAACCTCCAACTCCCAGGTTCAAGCTATCCTTCTGTCTCAGCCTCCCGAGTAGCTGGGATTATAGGCACGCACCACCATGCCTGGCTAATTTGTATTTTTAGTAGAGACGGGGTTTCGCCACGTTGGCCAGGATGGTCTTGATCTCCTGACCTAGTGATCTGCCCACCTTGGCCTCCCAAAGTGCTGGGATTACAGGGGTGAGTCACCGTGCCCGGTGACAACTTTCAACTCAAACCCACAGACACACACACCCTAAAGTCTGCTTGGTCCTGTAGTTTTCACCATTCCAGTAAATGGCAGCTCTTTTCTTCTAGAAAAGAGCTTTTTTGGCCTTCCAAAGTGTTGGGATTACAGACGTGAGCCACTGCGCCCGACCTACCAAATCCATTCTTTAAGCAAATCATGCTGGCTCTGCATACAAAATATGTCTGATTATTTCCCAGTACCCCCACTGCTGCAACTCTAATTCAAGTCACCATCTTCTCTTGTCTAGATTTCAGTGGTACCGTTTTAATGAGCTATTCCACTTTGCTACTTATAGTCTCTTGTGTACACAGCAACCAGATGATCCTTTGTGTAAATCACATCAGGTTACTCTCCTGCTCAGAATCCTCCAGTTGCTTCCCAACGTATTTCAGAGTCTTTTCCCTGGCCTGTAAGGCTCTGGATACTTGGCACCTTCTGCAGGTATCTCATTAAACCACCCTTCCCCTTCTCAATGTATCACACTGGCCTTCCCAGTGTTCTTCAAACAAGCCAAGCGTGTTTCTATTTTAGGAACTTTGCACTTGCTTTTCCATCTATCTAGCATCTATTCTTCCTCCACATTGTCAGGTGACTGACTCCCTCACTTCATTCAAGTCTCTGCTCAAATATCACCTAAGTTCGCTATCCTCGTTGTGCTGATTCTCCATAAAATAGCATCCCTATACCCCATCCTCTTAATATTGTTCATTTTTCCTCAGACACATCTTTCTTTCTTTCTTTCTTTTTCTTTTCTTTCTTTCTTTCCTTCCTTCCTTCTTTCTTTCTTTCTTTCTTTCCCCTTCCTTCCTTTCTTTC